>NC_074672.1:43905104-43921310 GCF_029448725.1 Salvelinus fontinalis | reverse complement strand
CTCTGAGTGATTGGCCATTATGGCGATTGCTACACATATCGATAAAGATTAGCGTCAGTGTCAGAATCCCTCCGGTTCTACCAGTAACCTGGCCTTACCCTTGACCCAGGGCAGAGTGTCTTAATTGGGGCTGAATTTCAGCAGGAGGTGCAGTGGGTTCAGATACATGTCTTTATAGACTGCTCTATACTGCTCTATACCTGGATGGCAGATGGTGGGCCATGTTCAGATACATGTCTTTATAGACTGCTCTATACTGCTCTATACCTGGATGGCAGATGGTGGGCCATGTTCAGATACATGTCTTTATAGACTGCTCTATACTGCTCTATACCTGGATGGCAGATGGTGGGCCATGTTCAGATACATGTCTTTATAGACTGCTCTATACTGCTCTATACCTGGATGGCAGATGGTGGGCCATGTTCAGATACATGTCTTTATAGACTGCTCTATACTGCTCTATACCTGGATGGCAGATGGTGGGCCATGTTCAGATACATGTCTTTATAGACTGCTCTATACTGCTCTATACCTGGATGGCAGATGGTGGGCCATGTTCAGTTGCAACACGTTCTTGAGCCGTTGTAGATAGAAATTCCATAGAGCCGACGTGATTCCTTATTCTACATTTGGAAGAGGCATGCTTGTTCTACATAGCATATTTCTATCTGAACCTTCCAAAACGTTGCTTCCTGCTGAATGTGGGTTCAAATAATATGACTTTTAAAAAGAAAATCTTTTTTTTTGCAGTGCTTGATTGAGCTTGCCTGCCAGGCGCAACGGAACCAATTAAATGATGTGCCTTTGACACTTGGAATCCAGAAATGTACAGCACTGCACTATAGCACCTATAAAAGCCAAATCTCTTGCTTTTGAGTCAAGAATCTCCTCCTCTCACTGTGTATGGCTGTGAAGCTTCATCTCTCTCTGTTCCTCTCTTTGTTGTTATCAGGTAACCTGCCACCGGCTAACAGCTAACAAGCTCAGGGTGCAGCAGGCACTAAACCTCTCTTTTTGAAGAGATATGGGGCCTGTCATTTGGCTCAGGACATACTGGCTTTGTGAGTCAGAGAGTCAAGCTGTGTGGCGATGATAGAGCTAAGTGTTGGTGTTGGTCCCTCTCTCATCAAATATGTTTTTTTTGTCCTCCTCTTGTTGAGATAGTAGATACGGTCTGACCTCTCCTCTCCTCACTGTCTCCCCGCATGTAATCACATTACTCCGCCTCCTGTGGGAGGAGGAACAGACCTTTCTGTCCGCCTTCTGTGGGAGGAGGAACAGACCTTTCTGTCAGCCTTCTGTGGGAGGAGGAACAGACCTTTCTGTCAGCCTTATGTGGGAGGTGGAACAGACTTTTCTGTCAGCCTTCTGTGGGAGGAGGAACAGACCTTTCTGTCAGCCTTATGTGGGAGGAGGAACAGACCTTTCTGTCCGCCTTCTGTGGGAGGAGGAACAGACCTTTCTGTCAGCCTTATGTGGGAGGAGGAACAGACCTTTCTGTCAGCCTTCTGTGGGAGGAACTCTCCTAGCTGTCGATCGGCTGTCACATTGCCTCTCCATTGCCTGTCCCATTGCCTCTCCATGGCCTGTCCCACTCCTCCCACTAGAATAGCTACGCTATAACTTAGGAGGAACTGTCTTATGTATCCATTACTGTAGGATAGGAACTGTCTTCTGTGGGGGGACCTGTCATATCTATATTCTACTGTGGGAGGACCTGTCATATCTATATTCTACTGTGGGAGGACCTGTCATATCTATATACTACTGTGGGAGGACCTGTCAGATCTATATTCTACTGTGGGAGGACCTGTCATATCTATATACTACTGTGGGAGGACCTGCCATATCTATATTCTACTGTGGGAGGACCTGTCATATCTATATTGTACTGTGGGAGGACCTGTCATATCTATATACTACTGTGGGAGGACCTGTCATATCTATATACTACTGTGGGAGGACATGTCATATCTATATACTACTGTGGGAGGACCTGTCATATCTATATTCTACTGTGGGAGGACCTGTCATATCTATATTGTACTGTGGGAGGACCTGTCATATCTATATTCTACTGTGGGAGGACCTGTCATATCTATATTGTACTGTGGGAGGACCTGTCATATCTATATACTACTCTATCAAGTTTATTTTATATAGCCCTTCGTACATCTGCTAATATCTCGAAGTGCTGTACAGAAACCCAGCCTAAAACCCCAAACAGCAAGCAATGCAGGTGTAGAAGCACAGTGGCTTGGAAAAACTCCCTAGAAAGGCCAAAACCTAGGAAGAAACCTAGAGAGGAACCAGGCTACGAGGGGTGGCCAGTCCTCTTCTGGCTGTGCCGGGTGGAGATTATAACAGAACATGGCCAAGATGTTCAAAATGTTCATAAATGACAAGCATGGTCAAATAATAATCAGGAATAAATGTCAGTTGGCTTTTCATAGCCGACCTTTAAGAGTTGAAAACAGCAGGTCTGGGACAGGTAGGGGTTCCATAACTGCAGGCAGAACAGTTGAAACTGGAACAGCAGCAAGGCCAGGTGGACTGGGGACAGCAAGGAGTCATCATGCCCAGTAGTCCTGACGTATGGTCCTATGGCTCAGGTCCTCCGAGAGAGAGAAAGAAAGAGAGAAGGAGAGAATTAGAGAGAGCATACTTAAATTCACACAGGACACTGGATAAGACAGGAGTATAGTACTCCAGATATAACCAACTGGCCCTAGCCCCCCAACACAAACTACTGCAGCATAAATACTGGAGGCTGAGACAGGAGGGGTCAGGAGACACTGTGGCCCCATCCGATGATACCCCCGGACAGGGCCAAACAGGAAGGATATAACCCCACCCACTTTGCCAAAGCACAGCCCCCGCACCACTAGAGGGATATCTTCAGCCACCAACTTACAATCCTGAGACAAGGCCGAGTATAGCCCACAAAGATCTCCACCACAGCACAAACCAAGGGGGGGCGCCAACCCAGACAGGAAGATCACGTCAGTGACTCAACCCACTCAAGTGACGCACCCCTCCTAGGGACGGCATGAAAGAGCACCAGTAAGCCAGTGACTCAGCCCCTGTAATAGGGTTAGAGGTAGAGAATCCCAGTGGAGGGGAACCGGCCAGGCAGAGACAGCAAGGGCGGTTCGTTGCTCCAGAGCCTTTCCGTTCACCTTCACACTCCTGGGCCAGACTACACTCAATCATATGACCTACTGAAGAGATAAGTCTTCAGTAAAGACTTAAAGGTTGAGACCAAGTCTGCGTCTCTCACATGGGTAGGCAGACCATTCCATAAAAATGGAGACCTATAGGAGAAAGCCCTGCCTCCAGCTGTCCAGCTGTTTACTACTGTGGGAGGACCTGTCATATCTATATGCTACTGTGGGAGAACCTGTCATATCTATATGCTACTGTGGGAGGACCTGTCATATCTATATGCTACTGTGGGAGGACCTGTCATATCTATATACTACTGTGGGAGGACCTGTCATATCTATATGTTACTGTGGGAGGACCTGTCATATCTATATACTACTGTGGGAGGACCTGTCATGTCTATATGTTACTGTGGGAGGACCTGTCATGTCTATATTCTACTGTGGGAGGACCTGTCATATCTATATACTACTGTGGGAGGACCTGTCATATCTATATACTACTGTGGGAGGACCTGTCATATCTATATACTACTGTGGGAGGACCTGTCATATCTATATACTACTGTGGGAGGACCTGTCATATCTATATACTACTGTGGGAGGACCTGTCATATCTATATGCTACTGTGGGAGGACCTGTCATATCTATATACTACTGTGGGAGAACCTGTCATATCTTGTTACTACTGTGGGAGGACCTGTCATATCTATAAACTACTGTGGGAGGACCTGTCATATCTATATACTACTGTGGGAGGACCTGTCATATCTATATACTACTGTGGGAGGACCTGTCATATCTATATACTACTGTGGGAGGACCTGTCATATCTATATGCTACTGTGGGAGGACATGTCATATCTATATACTACTGTGGGAGGACCTGTCATATCTATATACTACTGTGGGAGGACCTGTCATATCTATATGCTACTGTGGGAGGACATGTCATATCTATATACTACTGTGGGAGGACCTGTCATATCTATATACTACTGTGGGAGGACCTGTCATATCTATATACTACTGTGGGAGGACCTGTCATATCTATATACTACTGTGGGAGGACCTGTCATATCTATCTAGTACCTCCATACTACTTCTCCATCTAGTACCTCCATACTACTGCTCCATCTAGTACCTCCATCTAGTACCTCCATACTAATGCTACATCTAGTACCTCCATCTAGTACCTCCATACTAATGCTACATCTAGCACCTCCATCTAGTACCTCCATACTACTGCTCCATACTACTGCTCCATCTAGTACCTCCATACTACTGCTCCATCTAGTACCTCCATACTAATGCTACATCTAGTACCTCCATCTAGTACCTCCATACTACTGCTCCATCTAGTACCTCCATACTACTGCTCCATCTAGTACCTCCATAGTAATTACCTTGAAGGATGAGGAATGGAATATGTGGACACTATTGTTGTTCGTTCTCTGAAGAAAGGAAAGTGCTACCTACAGTACACTAATAGTTTTGATTGCAGTAAGTTGTCTTTCGGGGTTCATGCCAGACAGTGCCTCTATGGCTCATCTCTTGGTCTCCAGTTTGTTGTCCAGTAGGTTTGGCTATGTTTGTCAATCACCTACATTTGTACCGAGATTAGATACCTTCCAGACCCCAAGATGGATGTACAGAATACTTGCGCTAATAAATAATATATGAGACAATTGTAATGTATAATTTCCCCATTAACTATTCCATATCATCTAGTAAGCTGACAGTTATAATGCATGTTGATGTAGCGTTTTAATAAGTGTTATTAACTGGGTTGGTTTGAGCTAATGGCTGTATACAGAACAGCCCTTCGTTGTGGTATATTGGCTATATACCACAACACCTCGTGCCTTATTGCTCAATTATAAACTGGGTGGTTTGAGCTAATGGCTGTATACAGAACAGCCCTTAGCCATGTTATATTGACTATATACCAAACTGCCTCAGGCCTTATTGCTTAACTATAAGGCATGTTGATGTAGCGGTTTAATCAGTATTATATTGCTTATGCATTATTCCTGGTACAGACTCCCTGTGGTTCCCCGTGATTCAGACATCACATTACCTTACCCCTCCTAGAAACAGGTTTACATCACATCACATCACCTTACCCCTCCTAGAAACAGTCTTTACATCCCATTACCTTACCCCTCCTAGAACCAGTCTTTACATCACATTACCTTACCCCTCCTAGAAACAGGTTTACATCACATTACCTTACCCCTCCTAGAACCAGTCTTTACATCACATTACCTTACCCCTCCTAGAACCAGTCTTTACATAACATTACCTTACCCCTCCTAGAACCAGTCTTTACATCACATCCCATTACCTTACCCCTCCTAGAAACAGGCTTTACATGACATAACATTACCTTACCCCTCCTAGAAACAGGCTTTACATCACATTACCTTACCCCTCCTAGAACCAGTCTTTACACATACATCACATTACCTCACCCCTCCTAGAACCAGTCTTTACACATACATCACATTACCTTACCCCTCCTAGAACCAGGCTTTACATCACATCACATTACCTTACCCCTCCTAGAACCAGTCTTTACACATACATCACATTACCTTACCCCTCCTAGAACCAGTCTTTACATCACATCACATTACCTCACCCCTCCTAGAAACAGGCTTTACATCACATTACTCTAATATTATTCCAAGTCGGATTCTTTCTCCCACATCTCCACATCTCACCACACAATGTATTGTTGTTAAAGTTAGAGAGAAGGAAGTGGAGTCTGTACACAGCAAGAGCCGTGTATCTGACATCTCATCCCACAATGTATTCTAGTTAGAGAAGGCAGCATAGGGAAGCTAAATAAGACATCTTTGCCCTAGAATGTATTATTGTTCAAGTTAGAGTAGTGTCTTCTCACAGTTGCTGTAGCCTGCAGCAACCTGAACTCAGGGGTCAACGTAACATAGTAATAGTACATTTGTCTCCCTCCATTTAGTATGATATGTAGCGTTTGGTATGCTATCTATTCATTTATGGATACATTCATATGATATCTTAAGAATGACAAAATGTTACAAATTTGCAATATGTTTGATATGTTACGAATTCCAATTTGGAGTGGCTGACATTATCTAGGCTAGGGGTAGGGTTAGAGGTTCAGGTTAAGTTTAAGTCTAGGGTTAGTGGTTAAGGTTAAGTATTTGCTAAAGTTATCCTTGATGGGATTCAAACACACAACCTTTGGGTTTCTAGACGTTTGCGTCAGACACCCACTCGTCCTCCCTAACCGGCTTGTCTTGCTTAGTTTTTGGCTTCAGTAACATTCTGTCTTGTGTAACCATACCAAAACGTAACATATCATACTAACTGGAGAGTCATACATTTACATATACTATGATGTGCCTAGTCTTTAAGGCCAGGTTGCTTGCAGACCACCTTAAGTCAAAGGTTACAAGGTATACTGAACAAAAAATATAAACGCAACAGGCAAAAATTTCAACGATTTTACTGAGTTATAGTTCACAAAAGGAAATCAGTCTACTGAAATAAATTCATTAGGCCCTAATCTTTTGATTTCAGATGACTGGGCAGGGGTTAGGGTTAGAGTTAGGGTTGCCATGGGTTAGGGTTAGGGTTGGGGTTATGGTTAGGATTAGGCCATGGGTGGGCCTGGAAAGGCATAAGCCCACCCACTTGGGAGGCTTGCCCACCCACTGGGGAGCAAGGCCCAGCCAATCAGAATTAGTTTTTCACCACAAAAGGGGCTTATTACAAACAGCAATACTCCTCAGTTTCATCAGCTGTCCGTCCGGGTGGCTGGTTTCAGGCAATCCCGTAGGTGAAGAAACCGGATGTTGAAGTCCTGGGCTGGCATGGTTACACATGGTCTGCAGTTGTGAGGCCCCGTTGGACCTACTGACAAATTCTCTAAAACGACGTTAGAGGCGGCTTATGGTAGAGAAATTAACATTAAATTATCTAGCAACAGCTCTGGTGGAAATTCCTGCAGTCAGCATCTTAATTGCACGCTCCCTGAAAGCTTAAAACATGTGCGGTATTGTGTTGTATCCCCAGCACAAGGTGCACCTGTGTAATGATCATGCTGTTTAATCAGCTTCTTGATATGCCACACCTGTCAGGTGGATGGATTATCGTGGCAAAGGAGAAATGCTCACTAACAAGAATGGAAACAAATTTGTGCACAAAATTTGAGAGAAATACACTTTTGGTGCATATGAAAAATTTTGATGATCTTTTATTTCAGGTCATTATTTTTATTTAACTAAGCAAATCAGTTAAGAACAAATTCTTATTTACAATGACAGCCTAAGAACAGAGTGTTAATTGCCTCGTTCAGAACAACAGGGTTTTTTTTCTGTCATCTCGGGGGATGGATCTAGCAACCTTTTGGTTACTGGCCCAATGATCTAACCACTAGGCTACCTACCACTCTGAAAATGAAACATGGGAACATGGGACCAATACTAGGGCTGGGCGATATGGCAAATAAATTATTACGATATCTATATATTTTTTTCATTCGATAATAATAATTATCATGATATTAATCAAATAATGTTTAAAAGGTGCATATCTGCTTCAGACTCAAGAATGCCTAATGTCTGAACAAACACCTAGGCAGGTATCCTAGTGGTTATTGAGTTGGGCCAGTAACCAGCAGGTATCCTAGTGGTTATTGAGTTGGGCCAGTAACCAGCAGGTATCCTAGTGGTTATTGAGTTGGGCCAGTAACCAGCAGGTATCCTAGTGGTTATTGAGTTGGGCCAGTAACCAGCAGGTATCCTAGTGGTTATTGAGTTGGGCCAGTAACCAGCAGGTATCCTAGTGGTTATTGAGTTGGGCCAGTAACCAGCAGGTATCCTAGTGGTTATTGAGTTGGGCCAGTAACCAGCAGGTATCCTAGTGGTTATTGAGTTGGGCCAGTAACCAGCAGGTATCCTAGTGGTTATTGAGTTGGGCCAGTAACCAGCAGGTATCCTAGTGGTTATTGAGTTGGGCCAGTAACCAGCAGGTATCCTAGTGGTTATTGAGTTGGGCCAGTAACCAGCAGGTATCCTAGTGGTTATTGAGTTGGGCCAGTAACCAGCAGGTATCCTAGTGGTTATTGAGTTGGGCCAGTAACCAGCAGGTATCCTAGTGGTTATTGAGTTGGGCCAGTAACCAGCAGGTAGACTAGTGGTTATTGAGTTGGGCCAGTAACCAGCAGGTATCCTAGTGGTTATTGAGTTGGGCCAGTAACCAGCAGGTATCCTAGTGGTTATTGAGTTGGGCCAGTAACCAGCAGGTATCCTAGTGGTTATTGAGTTGGGCCAGTAACCAGCAGGTATCCTAGTGGTTATTGAGTTGGGCCAGTAACCAGCAGGTAGACTAGTGGTTATTGAGTTGGGCCAGTAACCAGCAGGTATCCTAGTGGTTATTGAGTTGGGCCAGTAACCAGCAGGTATCCTAGTGGTTATTGAGTTGGGCCAGTAACCAGCAGGTATCCTAGTGGTTATTGAGTTGGGCCAGTAGCCAGCAGGTATCCTAGTGGTTATTGAGTTGGGCCAGTAACCAGCAGGTATCCTAGTGGTTATTGAGTTGGGCCAGTAACCAGCAGGTATCCTAGTGGTTATTGAGTTGGGCCAGTAACCAGCAGGTATCCTAGTGGTTATTGAGTTGGGCCAGTAACCAGCAGGTATCCTAGTGGTTATTGAGTTGGGCCAGTAACCAGCAGGTATCCTAGTGGTTATTGAGTTGGGCCAGTAACCAGCAGGTATCCTAGTGGTTATTGAGTTGGGCCAGTAACCAGCAGGTATCCTAGTGGTTATTGAGTTGGGCCAGTAACCAGCAGGTATCCTAGTGGTTATTGAGTTGGGCCAGAAACCAGCAGGTATCCTAGTGGTTATTGAGTTGGGCCAGTAACCAGCAGGTATCCTAGTGGTTATTGAGTTGGGCCAGTAACCAGCAGGTATCCTAGTGGTTATTGAGTTGGGCCAGTAACCAGCAGGTATCCTAGTGGTTATTGAGTTGGGCCAGTAACCAGCAGGTATCCTAGTGGTTATTGAGTTGGGCCAGTAACCAGCAGGTATCCTAGTGGTTATTGAGTTGGGCCAGTAACCAGCAGGTAGCCTAGTGGTTATTGAGTTGGG
Source organism: Salvelinus fontinalis (assembly GCF_029448725.1). NCBI lineage: Eukaryota > Metazoa > Chordata > Actinopteri > Salmoniformes > Salmonidae > Salvelinus > Salvelinus fontinalis. The sequence continues at coordinate 43,912,002 of NC_074672.1, read as the reverse complement.
CCAGTAACCAGCAGGTAGACTAGTGGTTATTGAGTTGGGCCAGTAACCAGCAGGTATCCTAGTGGTTATTGAGTTGGGCCAGTAACCAGCAGGTATCCTAGTGGTTATTGAGTTGGGCCAGTAACCAGCAGGTATCCTAGTGGTTATTGAGTTGGGCCAGTAGCCAGCAGGTATCCTAGTGGTTATTGAGTTGGGCCAGTAACCAGCAGGTATCCTAGTGGTTATTGAGTTGGGCCAGTAACCAGCAGGTATCCTAGTGGTTATTGAGTTGGGCCAGTAACCAGCAGGTATCCTAGTGGTTATTGAGTTGGGCCAGTAACCAGCAGGTATCCTAGTGGTTATTGAGTTGGGCCAGTAACCAGCAGGTATCCTAGTGGTTATTGAGTTGGGCCAGTAACCAGCAGGTATCCTAGTGGTTATTGAGTTGGGCCAGTAACCAGCAGGTATCCTAGTGGTTATTGAATTGGGCCAGAAACCAGCAGGTAGACTAGTGGTTAGTGAGTTGGGCCAACAACCAAAAGGTTGCTTGATCAAATTCCTGAGCTGACAAGGCAGTTAACCCACTGTTCCATGGGCGGCTGTCATTGTAAATAAGAAGTTGTCCTTAACTTTTATTCCTAGTTAAATAAAGGTTCAAATTCTTTTAAATTATGTGAGCTATAAATATTATACTTGAAGGAAAATTGTTCCATGTTTACGACCAGGGAGCACGTACTTGGGGTCAATTAAATTGATAAGCCTCTTGAAACCTTCCTTTTCGACTGTGCTAATTGGTAGCATGTCCTTAGCAATGCAATGCATTAATAGCGTTTGTGATGTCTTTGTCTTTTCGATGTTTGCTTGTAGGGCATAAACGCTGTCAGTGTTGACTGCTTCGGGCGAACATCCCTAGATTGGCTGGTGCTTGAGAGGCGTTTTATCAATACCATGGCGTAAACTCAAACTCCCTGCATCTTCCAAAGAGCGATTTTGCTTCAGATTTTGAAAAAGGTTTGTCGTATTACCAGACTTCGTAGCCACCTGTCTACGGCACAATTTGCACCGAACAATGCTCTGCTCTTTGTCGGACTTCAAAAAGCCAAACCACTTCCAAATTACAGAAACAGTTGAACCCTTTTTATCAATAATGTCTTCATTGGAAGTTGCTCCTTCTCCATGGCTATCACTGACACTGTTTTCGCCCACATCACTCATTTTGTGGTTAATAGTGGCTACTCCATCACTCGAGGTGCTAAGTGGTTTTTAGTGGGCGTATACCTCTCCATGTGCATATTGTCACTTCTCCGCACGTTCCTGCTGCGTCAGAGGTGAAATGGACTGCTAATTATTCTATATCGACATTATCGAAAATTAATCTAAACGTTTTTATATCGTTATTGGGGGAAGTAGTTACCTCGATAATTATTGATATAGATTTATCGCCCAGCCCTAACCAATACTTTACATGTTGCATTTATATTTTTGTTCAGTATATTTTAGTTAGAGAGAAGGCATTGGAGGCTGAATTCCACATCTCCACCAACAATGTTTTCTTGTTATAAGGTTAAAGAGAAGGCTGCCATGCTGACCAGACCGGACACGTTTTGTGCACGAGCTTTGCAAAATAAATGTACATATACATGTTATTCAATCATTGCACCCACACTGCTCGCGAGCGTCTGCGTGGCTAGGCGCTAACATAGAAATTAGATCTATTTGTGATGCTCAACGCGCTGCAAGTCCGGCCTCTCCCATCTTCTCATTGGTTTTTAGGAGCATATACCCACGTCAGTGATTTAAAGATGAACTGACGTCCACACTCCTGTCGGTTGTAATAATGCTGTAAAGTTGCTCGTAGTAATGCTGTAAAGTTGGTTGAAGTAATGCTGTAAAGTTGGTTGTAGTAATGCTATAAAGTTGGTTGTAGTAATGCTGTAAAGTTGGTTGTAGTAATGCTGTAAAGTTGGTTGTAATAATGCTGTAAAGTTGGTTGTAATAATGCTGTAAAGTTGCTTGTAGTAATGCTGTAAAGTTGGATGTAGTAAAGCTGTAAAGTTGGTTGTAATAATGCTGTAAAGTTGGTTGTAGTAATGCTGTAAAGTTGGTTGTAATAATGCTGTAAAGTTGGTTGTAATAATGCTGTAAAGTTGGTTGTAGTAATGCTATAAAGTTGGTTGTAATAATGCTGTAAAGTTGGTTGTAGTAATGCTGTAAAGTTGGCTGTAGTAATGCTGTAAAGTTGGTTGTAGTAAAGCTGTAAAGTTGGTTGTAATAATGCTGTAAAGTTGGTTGTAGTAATGCTGTAAAGTTGGTTGTAGTAATGCTTTAAAGTTGGTTGTAATAATTCTGTAAAAATGGTTGTAGTAATGCTGTAAAGTTGGTTGTAGTAATGCTGTAAAGTTGGTTGTAATAATGCTGTAAAGTTGGTTGTAGTAATGCTGTAAAGTTGGTTGTAGTAATGCTGTAAAGTTGGTTGCCAATCAGTATATGAAGTCCAAAGAAGAAAAATAAGCCTGAAGGAAGGAGGAGAGATGATGAGAAACAAATTTGGTTTATCGTTTTATCTGTGGATTAATTTTCAGAGTAGAGGACCTTGTGCATTTCAGGTAAAATAACAACCCAATGTTTATATCCCAGGACGAACTAGCTAGCAACAGAAAGCTAGCTAGCTAAATTGCCATAAATGTTTCATGCTTTTGACCTGTCCCCAAATTAATATAATTGTTTCAGAGTTTGTTTTGATATTTCAACCTGCGTGTCCTGATCACTTCTGGTGTGGGGGAACAAAATCAATGTGTTCGTGATGGAGCACACGGATGCATGCTCGTGTCTGGTTTGGTCAGCATGTGAGGCTCGTCTCACAATTTATGCTAGTTCAGGTGAGAGTTATAGGCTGCACAGCCGGGGAGAGGTGACATCCACACACCAGGGTTTGTCTGTCTGGGGTTGACAGGTAATGGTACAGCCTTACCTAGCTGGCCCTGGCTCCCATCTAAGCTTCAGACCCCCACTGTGCAGAGCCAGAGGGCATTTCCAGGTAAGGCTGTTATTTCCTCACATAGATAAGGGCCAGAGCCAGTGCTATCTAAATTGCCTTGGAGAAAGCTGAGTCTTCACTCTGGAGCGGAATCTTTTTGCCTTTTGTAAAGTTAGGCCTCTTGGCTCAGGCTGATGTGAGTTTTCTTCTATATTTCTGCCACCACTACTTCCTCTATTTTTCTCAGCTCTTTGATCTGAAGAGATGTCAAATTGTCCTGAATCTACAGTTAGGGCTGGATTCAATCCCTATCATGGGAACTATTGCGCAAAAGATTGGTGTTAAAATGTAAAGGTACTTTCTGTTTACTTTGAATGCAATCTCTGCGAACGAGGGAACGTTGCCTTTAAATTTCAATAAAGCTATGACACGGATCTTGCGCAATACTTGTGCGATAATGATTGAATTCTGCCCTTAGTTAGCTCAGAGACTGACAGAATGAGAGAGAGAGAGAGAGAGAGAGAGAGAGAGAGAGAGAGAGAGAGAGAGAGAGAGAGAGAGAGAGAGAGAGAGAGAGAGAGAGAGATTTCCAATTGGCTATACTAAAACTCTTTAACATCATCCTGAGCTCTGGCATCTTCCCCATTATTTGGACTCAAGGACTGATCAGCCCAATCCACAAAAGTGGAGACAAATTTGACCCCAATAACTACCGTGGGATATGCGTCAACAGCAACCTTGGGAAAATGATCTGCGTTATCATTAACAGCAGACTCGTACATTTACTTAGTGAAAGCAATGTACTGAGCAAATGTCAATTGGATTTTTACCAAATTATCGTATGACAGACCACGTATTCACCCTGCACACCCTAATTGACAAACAAACAAAGCAAAACAAAGGCAAAGTCTTCTCATGCTTTGTTGATTTAAAAAAAGCCTTCGACTCAATTTGGCATGAGGGTCTGCTATACAAATTGATGTAAAGTGGTGTTGGGGGAAAAACATACAACATTATAAAATCCATGTACACAAACAACAAGTGTGCGTTTAAAATTGGCAAAAAACGTCTTCCTACAGGGCCGTGGGGTGAGACAGGGATCCTGCTTAAGCCCCACCCTCTTCAACATGTATATCAACGAATTGGCGAGGGCACTAGAACAGACTGCAGAACCCGGCCTCACCCTACTAGAATCTGAAGTCAAATGTCTACTGTTTGCTGATGATCTGGTGCTTCTGTTACCAACCAAGGAGTGCCTACAGCAGCACCTAGATCTTCTGCACCGATTCTGCCAGACCTGGATCCCCTGACAGTAAATCGCAGTAAGACCAAAATAATGGTGTTCCAAAAAAGGTCCAGTCGCCAGGACCACAAATACAAATTCCATCTAGACATTGTTGCCCTAGAGCACACAAACAACTATACATATACATATAACTACACACACATTTTTTTTTTTTTACTTAACCTTTATTTAACCAGGTAGGCTAGTTGAGAACAAGTTGTCTTTTACATCTGCAACCTGGCCAAGATAAAGCAAAGCAGTGCGACACAAACAACAACACAGAGTTACACATGGAATAAACAAACGTACAGTCAATAACACAATAGAAAAAAATCTATATACAGTGTGTGCAAATAAGGTAAGATAAGGGAGGTAAGGCAATAAATAGGCCGTAGTGGCGGAGTAATTAGAAGTTAGCAATTAAACACTGGAGTGATAGATGTGTAGAAGATGAAGGTGCAAGTAGAGATACTGGGGTGCAAAGGAGAAAAAAAAATAACAATATGGGGATGAGGTAGTTGGATGGGCTATTTACAGATGGGCTATGTACAGGTGCAGTGATCTGTGAGCTGCTCTGACAGCTGATGCTTAAAGTTATTGAGGCAGATATGAGTCTCCAGCTTCAGTGATTTTTGCAATTCGTTCCAGTCATTGACAGCAGAACTGGAAAGAAAGGTGGCCAAATGAGGAATAGGCTTTGGGGGTGACCAGTGAAATATACCTGCTGGAGTGCGTGCTACAGGTGGGTGCTGCTATGGTGACCAGTGAGCTGAGATAAGGCGGGGCTTTACCTAGCAAAGCCTTATAGATGACCTGGAGCTAGTGGGTTTGGCGACAAATATGAAGCGAGGGCCAGCCAACGAGAGCATACAGGTCGCAGTGGTGGGTAGTATATGGGGCTTTTGTGACAAAACGGATGGCACTGTGATAAACTGAATCCAATTTGCTGAGTAGTGTTGGAGGCTGTTTTATAAATGACATCGCCGAAGTCAAGGATTGGTAAGATGGTCAGTTTTTGAAGGGTATGTTTGGCAGCATGAGTGAAGGATGCTTTGTTGCGAAATAGGAAGTTGATTCTAGATTTAATTTTGGATTAGAGATGCTTAATGTGAGTCTGGAAGGAGAGTTTACAGTCTAACCAGACACCTAGGTGTTTGTAATTGTCCACATATTCTAAGTCAGAACCGTCCAGAGTAGTGATGCTGGACGGGCGGGCAGGTGTGAGCAGCGATCGGTTGAAGAGCATGCATTTAGTTTAACTTGCATTTAAGAGCAGTTGGAGTCCACGGAAGGAGAGTTGTATGGCATTGAAGCTAGTCTGGATGTTAGTTAACACAGTGTCCAAAGAAGGGCCAGAGAAGTATACAGAAGGGTGTCGTCTGCGTAGAGGTGGATCAGAGAATCACCAGCAGCAAGAGCGACATCATTGATGTATAAAGAGAAAAGAGTCGGCCTGAGAATTGAACCCTGTGGCACCCCCATAGAGACTGCCAGATGTCCGGACAATAGGCCCCCGATTTGACACACTGAACTCTGTCTGAGAAGTTGTTGGTGAACCAGGCGGGGCAGTTATTTGACATACCAAGGTTGTTGAGTCTGCCGATAAGAATGTGGTGATTGACAAAGTCGAAAGCCTTGGCCTTAACATCAGCGCCACAGGTAACTTCCACAAAGCTGTGAACGATCTGAGAGACAAGGCAAGAAGGGCATTCTATGCCATCAAAAGGAACATAAAATTCAACATACCAATTAGGATCTGGCAAAAAAATACTTGAATCAGTTATAGAACCCATTGCCCTTTATGGTTGTGAGGTCTGGGGTCCGCTCACCAAACAAGAATTCACAAAATGGGACAAACATCAAATTGAGACTCTGCATGCAGAATTCTGCAAAAATATCCTCTGTGTACAACGTAAAACACCAAATAATGCATGCAGAGCAGAATTAGGCCGATACCCGCTAATGATCAAAATCCAGAAAAGAGACGTTAAATTGTACAACCACCTAAAAGGAAGCAATTCCCAAACCTTCCATAACAAAAAGGGAGAGAGAGAGAAACAGTGAGAGAGTGAGAGAGAGAGAGAGAGAGAGAGAGAGATGGAGAGAGGGAGGGAGAGAGAGAGGGAGGGAGAGAAACAGAGAGAGAGAAACAGAGAGAGAGAGAAACAGAGAGAGAGAGAAACAGAGAGAGAAACAGAGAGAGAGAGAAACAGAGAGAGAAACAGAGAGAGAGAAACAGAGAGAGAGAGAAACAGAGAGAGAGATAAAATGAATGATGAGAAGAAAAAGATCTAACAACACTCTACTTGCCTCATGCCATTTTCTATTTGAATCAAGTCTAACCTATTTAAATGTGTAGTTGTCTTTTCCACAACTGTATTCTGTGTCAAATCACAAACCTGTGTAGCATGGTCTTCCCTGTAGCAGTGTAATTCAGCAGTGTCATCTGCACAGTTTTTTTTACAATCGCTTTGGCACTAATTTCAGAACCTTGTGGTCATTTTTCAAAACTCGAGACACAAAACTCAAAACAGCCATTACTTGTAACACAGGCTGTCCAATGTTCAAAACATTGCATAGTGCATTCATATCTTATCATTTTGAGCAGTTGTATCAATTGATAGTTAGATCATTGTAATTCATTAATAGACATTCAT
>NC_074672.1:43830104-43902604 GCF_029448725.1 Salvelinus fontinalis | reverse complement strand
ACCATCACCCGGTATTACACCATCACACAATATTTCACCATCACACGGTAGTACACCATCAGACAGTATTACACCATCACACAGTATTACACCATCACACAGTATTACACCATCACACAGTATTACACCATCACACAGTATTACACCATCACACAGTATTACACCATCACACAGTATTACACCATCAGACAGTAGTACACCATCACACAGTATTACACCATCAGACACTATTACACCATCACACAATATTACACCATCAGGCAGTATTACACCATCACACAGTATTACACCATCACACAGTATTACACCATCACACAGTATTACACCATCTCACAGTATTTTTGAGCACCACAGGACACCTACCTGTGTTATTACAGTTGCAGCACCTCATCCTCTCACGTGCTTTTCAATCCCTCTTGGTTCTCAGTTTATATAGTTGAATTAGAACTCCCTGGAAAACACTGGCCAATTGTTCTTAAGAACTATGGTTCATTAAATAAAATGAAATGAAAGTCAATCTGGCAACTTTTGTGTTTTTTTGCCCCTCGTGTACGTACGTACAGGCAAGTGTTCCTGCTAGTGTCGCGTAAGGACACCAATAGAGAGTGGACTTTTCCAGACAGGCCAGAGCAGCTGTGGAGTTGTAGGATCCAGTTAGTCAATACAACACTGTCATTATTGATCTGCGCTAATCAAACGCTATGTTTATCTGCTGCGTAGTGTCTTCAAGAGAGGAGGGGAGAGGAGAGGAGAGTAGAGGAGGGGAGAGGAGAGGAAAGGTGAGGAAAGGAGGGGAGAGGAAAGGAAAGGTGAGGAGAGGAGAGGAGAGGAGAGGAGAGGAGAGGAGAGGAGAGGAGAGGAGAGGAGAGGAAAGGAGAGGAGAGGAGAGGAGAGGAGAGGAGAGGAATGAAACATCTGGCTGCTTTCTTACTAACTGCATAAAAGTTTTTGATTATTTTCTCACAAACCAACTCTCTCCATATCTCTCTTTCTCTCCGTACTCTCTCCCTCTTTCTCTTTCTCTTTCTCTCTCTCCTTCCTTCTCCCTCTCTCTCTCGCTCTCTCCCACTCTGCCCATCTCTTCCCTCGCCCTCTCCCCTTCTCTCTCCCCCTTCCCTCTCCCTCTGTTCTCTTCTAGTTTGGGAGAACGGAAGTGATTGACAACACTCTGGATCCAGACTTTGTCAGGAAGTACATCTTGGACTACTTCTTTGAAGAGAAGCAGAATCTACGCTTTGACGTGTGAGTAGTTTTTCTCTTCGATCTCTTCGAGGATTCACCAGGCAGGGAGTCAGGGAGGGTGTGTAAGTTTCACGTGATGTGCTAATTTTCCTAAACAACCTTTCCTTTCCATCCTCCTATTTCTCTCTTGCTTTCTCTCTTTTTTCTTTTTCCTCTCTCTCTCTCTCTCTCTCTTTCACTCGTTCGTGATCTCTCCCACTTCACTCCCCTCCTCCTACTCTTTCCTTCTTCTCTTTACTTACCTCCCCCCGCTTGTCTTCTCTTCCTCTTCTCTCCCCCTCTCCTTCCATATCCCCCCCTCTGTCTGGATAGTCTTGTGTTGGGAGTAGGAGGGAGATAGATGGGTATAAAAGGATGTTCAATATTTCATGTAGGTTTAACCTCATTCTTCACACTTTAAAGCACATGTCTGAAGCCAAGAGAGTCCCATTTGTGTCCCATAGGTATCACACAGCCCCAACCCTTTATCCTCCTCTTCTTTGTTCTCTTCCTCCCTCTTTATCCTCCTCCATCCAACCTACTATACCATCCTCCCTTCTCTTCTCTCCCCCCTCTGTCCATCCTCCCACCTTGTCCTCCCTCCCTCCCTCCTCCTCCTCCTCCTCCTCCTCCTCCTCCTCCTCCTCCTCCTCCTCCTCCTCCTCCTCCTCCTCCTCCTCCTCCTCCTCCTCCTCCTCCTCCTCCTCCTCCCTCCCCCATCCTCCTCCCTCCCCCTCCATCCTCCATCCTCCTCCTCCTCCTCATCCTCCTCCTACCTCCTCCTCCATCCTCCTCCTCCTCCTACCTCCTCTTGCCTCCTCCTCGTCCCCCTCCTCCTCTTCCTCCTCCCCATCCTCCCATCTCCTACTCTTACATCCTCCTCCCTCTCCCTCCTCTCCCTCTATCCTCATCCTCCTCCTCCCTCCTACTCCTCCTTCCTCCACCTCCTCCTCTTCCTCCCCCCTTCTCCTCCATTTTCCTACTCCTTTCCCCTCCTCCATTGTCCTCCTCCTCTTCCTCCTCCATCCTCCTCCTCCTCCCAGTCTCTTGAAAGACCCAATGAGAGTGCAGAGCAGAGAGGTGACACTTCATTCAGAGGCTTTGAAAACGGAGACAAGATAATTTCCTTATTCCCTCAATAGCCTCTGCCTAAAATTTGTCACGCCCTTACCTTAGAGATCCTTTTTATGTCTCTATTTTGGTTTGGTCAGGGCGTGAGTTGGGGTGGGCATTCTATGTTTTGTGTTTCTATGATTTTCTATTTCTATGTTTTGGCCAAGCATGGTTCTCAATCAGGGACAGCTGTCTATCGTTGTCTCTGATTGGGAACCATACTTAGGTAGCCTGTTTTTCCCACCTGTCTTGGTGGGAAGTTGACTTTTGTTTAGGGCACATAGACTTTATGTTTATGAATAGAGAGCACGGTTTGTTTTTGTCGTGTTTATTGTTTTGTTCGGCATCATTTTGTTTAATTAAAGGAAAGTGTACGCTCACCACGCTACACCTTGGTCGTCTTCTGTTAACGGCCGTGACAATAATATTGTTTGTCTTTCTACAGTGAGTTGACAGAGGCCCTCATGAAATTCATTTTACAGTACATTTCCAGTCATCAGCAAGAGAAAACACTGCCTAATTTGTACTACTTTGAATAGAGAGCAGCCCACATGGACTTGATGATTCAGTACAGTAAATATCCAGGCTCTGCTGAACCTCTCAAGAGGTTTAATAACTTCACGTGGGCCCTTTTCATTTAACTCCTTGGTGGGAGACTAAGGAGAGGTGCTACACCTACATGTTAATTAGTCTAAGACATTTACATTTCTCTTTTATATACCTCTGTCAGCGGGACAGCCTCCTCTCCTCCATCTACCTCCTCCCTCCCCTCCCCCTCCTCCTCCGGTAAATTTATTTTTTTATTTTAGGTGGCTGTTGGCCCCTATGCCTTCTGTCTGTTCAAATGTCATTGTATCATTGTTCCACTGTAGACTAGCCTACACGCCATCAGGAATGATATCAAACCACTGTGTTTCTATGTGTTAATGTTCAAACGCCAGTCAGTCACCACTTGAATCCGACTTTCTTTGTGATTTCAGATATGACATTGATTCCAAGAGTCCAGATCTGGCAAAGCATGTAAGTGAAAAAGCTATCACTCTTTGCCGGTACCTCATTGTTGTTTGACTTTTTTCTTTGCCATCATCCTCTATTCTCCATGAATGGAAACTTTTATTTTGAAATGGAAACTTTTATTTTGAAATGCATGCCATTCCCTATTTTGGTTTTATGCTAATCAAAATCCATGTCATCCCAAAGCTCACATATACTGTTGGATGGAAATAGTATATAATAGTGCCTTACTAACCACCGTTTCACGATGTGGCCTTGCTGTCTGTCCACGCATCGTTACTTTTTTTTAATACAGATAGCATACTACATTATGTATTGATATTGAGTAGCTTTCATAATAATACATTTAGCACATAGACAAGTTGGTTGTTTAGCAACAAAACCGGGTCAAAACAGACGGGGTTGGCTTAGATTGTTGACAACATGTGAACTTTATTTCGTCTCCAATGTTTATTTAAAACAAAAACACATTTGTAAAATGAGCACTCGTTGTCTCTCAAATACATTGTGACAGGTAATGGTTGGCTAAGGTAGATATTTTTTGTTGATGTCTTATTAGCATTGATGTGACATCAGTCAATACACCTCAAAACAAGACATAGTATCAAGAACCAGATGAAACAAGCTTAAACTAGTCACTTACGATTCCCCACATGCCAGTTTCTTGTCATTGTTGGTAGCCATCTGGCCATCCAGAACCATGGCAGTTTCTTGTCATTGTTGGTAGCTATCTGGCCATCCAGAACCATGGCAGTTTCTTGTCATTGTTGGTAGCTATCTGGCCATCCAGAACCATGGCAGTTTCTTGTCATTGTTGGTAGCCATCTGGCCATCCAGAACCATGGCAGTTTCTTGTCATTGTTGGTAGCCATCTGGCCATCCAGAACCATGGCAGTTTCTTGTCATTGTTGGTAGCTATCTGGCCATCCAGAACCATGGCAGTTTCTTGTCATTGTTGATAGCTATCTGACCATCCAGAACCATGGCAGTTTCTTGTCATTGTTGGTAGTCATCTGGCCATTCAGAACCATGGCAGTTTCTTGTCATTGTTGGTAGACATCTGGCCATCCAGAACCATGGCAGTTTCTTGTCATTGTTGGTAGCTATCTGGCCATCCAGAATCATGGCAGTTTCTTGTCATTGTTGGTAGCTATCTGGCCATCCAGAATCATGGCAGTTTCTTGTCATTGTTGGTAGCTATCTGGCCATCCAGAACCATGGCAGTTTCTTGTCATTGTTGGTAGCTATCTGGCCATCCAGAACCATGGCAGTTTCTTGTCATTGTTGATAGCTATCTGGCCATCCAGAACCATGGCAGTTTCTTGTCATTGTTGATAGCTATCTGGCCATCCAGAACCATGGCAGTTTCTTTTCATTGTTGGTAGGTATCTGGCCATTCAGAACCATGGCACTTTCTTGTCATTGTTGGTAGCCATCTGGCCATCCAGAACCATGTGCTCACAGACTTCTGCCCCATTGAAGCGTGAGCAACCTTCTTGACGTTATCAGCTAATCCGTCTATATCGTGTGACCTACATTTTTTGTATGAACTGAAGGTTGCTTTTTCGTTGTCATACCATTATCAAAACTTGTGAAACCCATTTTCTTAAATTCTAGGCATGATTTATTGTACTTCAATGGTATTAGCAATGTACTCACATGTATAAAGGTATAATGATGAATGAATACGAGCATATTGTTTTGCAGTGAAAGCTTTGAAAAGCAACGCATTAGTCACACATACACAATGATAATATATCTGCGGTCAATGGTTTGCATAATAGCAGAAAATTCTTCATTATTTCTTCATTTGTCATGTTTAAATTTGATTGTTTTGTACTCAATTTTGTCGTCAGTTCCCTCTATCTCTCTCCCTTTCTCTCCTGTTCTATCTGTTACTGTCTGTTACTAACTGTCGTCTTACATAAAACCCAGTTCCCTCTATCTCTCTCCCTTTCTCTCCTGTTCTATCTGTTACTGTCTGTTACTAACTGTCGTCTTTCATAAAACCCAGTTCCCTCTATCTCTCTCCCTTTCTCTCCTGTTCTATCTGTTACTGTCTGTTACTAACTGTCGTCTTTCATAAAACCCAGTTCCCTCTATCTCTCTCCCTTTCTCTCCTGTTCTATCTGTTACTGTCTGTTACTAACTGTCGTCTTACATAAAACCCAGTTCCCTCTATCTCTCTCCCTTTCTCTCCTGTTCTATCTGTTACTGTCTGTTACTAACTGTCGTCTTACATAAAACCCAGTTCCCTCTATCTCTCTCCCTTTCTCACCCTTTCTCCCCTGTTCTATCCCCCTTTCTCCCCCCTTTTCTTCCTTTCTCCCCCGTTCTATCCCCCTTTCTCCCGCCTTTTCTTCCTTTCTCCCCTGTTCTATCCCCCTTTCTCCCCCCTTTTCTTCCTTTCTCCCCCGTTCTATCCCCCTTTCTCCCCCCTTTTCTTCCTTTCTCCCCTGTTCTATCCCCCTTTCTCCCCCCTTTTCTTCCTTTCTCCCCCGTTCTATCCCCCTTTCTCCCCCCTTTTCTTCCTTTCTCCCCTGTTCTATCCCCCTTTCTCCCCCCTTTTCTACCTTTCTCCCCTGTTCTATCCCCCTTTCTCCGCCCTTTTCTTCCTTTCTCCCCTGTTCTATCCCCCTTTCTCCCCCCTTTTCTTCCTTTCTCCCCGTTCTATCCCCCTTTTTCTTCTCTTCTTTCCCGCTCTGTGTTTTCTCTTGTTTTGATGACGGTCTTGTATGCTATTTGAGTCTTGTGCCTTCTCTTACATGATATGCTCTGTGGTTGTTATTGTTGTGGTTGTTGTTGTTGTTGTTGTCTATGCTGCCGCCTGGTGTACCCCTCCTCCTCCTCCTCTTCTTCCTCTTCCTCTTCCTTCTCCCTGGAAGCCCTCCGACATTGACGTACGTGTTTGACTCCTCCAACCAAACTTTATCTCTCTTCAATGTTTTATAACATACTGCTTATAACATGCTTATAATACTCTGCATATAACACACTGCTTATAACATGCTTATAACACTCTGCATATAACACACTGCTTATAACATGCTTATAACACTCTGCATATAACACACTGCTTATAACATGCTTATAACACTCTGCATATAACACACTGCTTATAACACGCTGCTTAGCTCCTCACCAGCTGTCCTTGTCCCCCCCCCCCAATCTCGCCCCCCCCCCCCCCATGAACAACGAACTCTCCACTCCTCCCTCCGCTCCCCCCCGTCCACCCCCCCGTCCCCATCAGGACTTCTTGGGGCAGGTGTTCTGTACCTTGGGAGAGATCGTAGGATCGCCTGCCAGTCGACTGGAGAAACCTCTGGGGTGAGTAGAGGCGGATGGGATTGATTGATTGGTTGAAGCTGTGTGACCCTGGGGTGAGTAGTGGTGGTCATAAACTGAGACTCTATGATGTCACCATGAGCAGCAGGATGATGTCACCATGAGTAGCATGGTGATGTCACCATGAGCAGCAGGATGATGTCACCATGAGTAGCATGGTGATGTCACCATGAGCAGCAGGATAATGTCACCATGAGCAGCAGGATGATGTTACCATGAGCAGCAGGATGATGTCACCATGAGTAGCAGGATGATATTACCATGAGCAGCAGGATAATGTCACCATGAGCAGCAGGATAATGTCACCATGAGCAGCAGGATAATGTCACCATGAGCAGCAGGATAATGTCACCATGAGCAGCAGGATAATGTCACCATGAGCAGCAGGATGATGTCACCATGAGTAGCAGGATGATATTACCATGAGCAGCAGGATAATGTCACCATGAGCAGCAGGATGATGTCACCATGAGCAGCAGGATAATGTCACCATGAGCAGCAGGATGATGTCACCATGAGCAGCAGGATGATGTCACCATGAGCAGCAGGATGATGTCACCATGAGCAGCAGGATGATGTCACCATGAGCAGCAGGATGACTTGACTGCACATCTCCTCTGTTTGATCTGTGGCCTGATCTTCAGTCAGCTGTTTTACAACTCAACATTCTTAAACTGTCTAGTTTTGTCTTGTCGTGTCGGCTAATGTATCTGAACTGAGCTTTAGAATGAAGCACTGACTACATCCTGTACAGTGAGCTCTAAAAGTATTGGTGACATATTGTTTTGTTGTTTTGGCTCTGTACTCTAGCACTTTGAAATGGTACAATGATTAGGAGGTTAAAGTGCAGCCTGTCAGCTGTAATTTGAGGGTATTTTCATCCATATAGGTTGAACCGTTTTGGAATTACAGCACGTTTTGGACATAGTACCCCCCATTTTAGATGCACCAAACTCATACCTCCAAGACATGCTAACTCTCATCATTACAATAACAGGGGAGGTTAGCATTTTATATCATACCCCCAAGACATGCTAACCTCTCACCATTACAATAACAGGGGAGGTTAGCATTTTATATCATACCTCCAAGACATGCTAACCTCTCACCATTACAATAACAGGGGAGGTTAGCATTTTATATCATACCCCCAAGACATGCTAACCTCTCACCATTACAATAACAGGGGAGGTTAGCATTTTATATCATACCTCCAAGACATGCTAACCTCTCACCATTACAATAACAGGGGAGGTTAGCATTTTATATCATACCCCCAAGATATGCTAACCTCTCACCATTACAATAACAGGGGAGGTTAGCATTTTATATCATACCCCCAAGACATGCTAATCTCTCACCATTACAATAACAGGGGAGGTTAGCATTTTATATCATACCTCCAAGACGTGCTAACCTCTCACCATTACAATAACAGGGGAGGTTAGCATTTTATATCATACCCCCAAGACGTGCTAACCTCTCACCATTACAATAACAGGGGAGGTTAGCATTTTATATCATACCTCCAAGACAAGCTAACCTCTCATCATTACAATAATAGGGAGGTTAGCATTTTGGAGCAGCGTATGATATTTATGCTTCTGTAACTTTCTCACAATTCATTCAGGATTATCCGTAATGATGGTATCTGTAGTCATGGTATCTGTAGTCATGGTATCTGTAGTCATGGTATCATCCACATTAATGTAGAAGTGTTTAGAAACATATTCTATTCTTATTTATAACAAAAGTGACTCCAAAATGACACAATACATTATTTACCATTCATTTCTATCAGGCTCAAAATAATCTGAAACACAACCAAAACAAACAGCAAATGCATCCAACAAGTTTGTAGAGTCACAAGATTGATGTAATCATTGCGTGCTAGGAATATGGGACCAAATACTTACATTTGTACTACTTTAATACACAATAATTTTCGTCTCATAATGTGAATGAAAATACCCACAATTTTAAGCTGACAGTCTGCACTTTAACCTCATAGTCATTGTATAATTTCAAATCTAAAGTGCTCTAGTACAGAGCCAAAACAACTAAACATTTGCCACTGACCCAATACTGTTAGAGCTCACTGCATACTAAGAGTCTAACATCGTTGCATTGCTTCACCATCCCAATGGCTGTTAGACAAAATGGTTCCCAAACAAATAGTTTCCTAATTACTTGGGCCAATCAACAGATGGCACACGAGTCAAACGACCTCACTCCACCTCAAGAGTTGAACTATGTTCCGTCATGTAGCCAAATTGTACTTGTACCAGTTGCCATGTGGCTTGACTTTATCCATGTCGCCCACTATATCATGAAAGCACCATTGACTCCGGAGTCATCAAACAGGCCTCTTTATATTTTCGTGTGCATTGGAACGTAACACAGCCAGCCAGCGCTTCTCATTGGCTTCTATGTGTTCTAGGGCTGTGTAACAAATAGCACTCTATTCCCAATATAGTACACTACTTTTGAGCAGAGCCCAATGGGAGCCCTACGGGCAATGGTAAAAAAAAAAAGTGTGCACTATAAACGGAATAGAATGCCATTTGGGACAAAGCCCTAGGCTGTGTGATGACGATAAATATGTCTGTCATCTATGGCCATCTGTGGAGTACTTAAACTCTTCAGATAACAATGGGGTGAGATGATGGCACTGGTAATTGAACAGGACTCGGGGCATCCTCTAACACTGTTACTGTCATTAAGGGAGCAATCTGTATAGTCTCCCTCATATAGACTCACTCTGTCATGTAGAGTTTCCCTCGTATAGACTCACTCTGTCATGTAGAGTCTCCCTCATATAGACTCACTCTGTCATGTAGAGTCTCCCTCGTATAGACTCACTCTGTCATGTAGAGTCTCCCTCGTATAGACTCACTCTGTCATGTAGAGTCTCCCTCGTATAGACTCACTCTGTCATGTAGAGTCTCCCTCATATAGACTCACTCTGTCATGTAGAGTCTCCCTCGTATAGATTCACTCTGTCATGTAGAGTCTCCTTCATATAGACTCACTCTGTCATGTAGAGTCTCCCTCGTATAGACTCACTCTGTCATGTAGCGTCTCCTTCATATAGACTCACTCTGTCATGTAGAGTCTCCCTCATATAGACTCACTCTGTCATGTAGAGTCTCCCTCATATAGACTCACTCTGTCATGTAGAGTCTCCTTCATATAGACTCACTCTGTCATGTAGATTCTCCCTCGTATAGACTCACTCTGTCATGTAGTCTCAAACCTATAGACTCACTCTGTCATGTAGAATCTCCCTCGTATAGACTCACTCTGTCATGTAGAATCTCCCTCATATAGACTCACTCCGGCATGTAGAGTCTCCCTCGTATAGACTCACTCTGTCATGTAGAGTCTCCCTCTTTAATCTCACTCTGTCATGTAGAGTCTCCCTCTTTAATCTCACTCTGTCATGTAGAGTCTCCCTCGTATAGACTCACTCTGGCATGTAGAGTCTCCCTCATATGGACTCACTCTGTCATGTAGAGTCACCCTCATATGGACTCACTCTGTCATGTAGAGACTCCTTCTTATAGACTCACTCTGTCATTAAGAGTCTCCCTCATATAGACTCACTCTGTCATGTAGAGTCTCCCTCATATGGACTCACTCTGTCATGTAGAGACTCTCTCTTTAAATTCACTTCGTCATGTAGAGTCTCCCTCGTATAGACTCACTCTGTCATGTAGAGTCTCCTTCTTATAGACTCACTCTGTCATCTAGAGTCTCCCTCATATAGACTCACTCTGTCATGTAGAGTCTCCCTCATATGGACTCACTCTGTTATGTAGAGACTCTCTCTTTAAACTCACTTCGTCATGTAGAGTCTCCCTCGTATAGACTCACTCTGTCATGGAGCGTCTCCTTCTTATAGACTCACTCTGTCATGTAGAGTCTCCCTCGTAAAGACTCACCCTGTCATGTAGAGTCTCTCGCTTATAAACTCACTCTGTCATGTAGAGTCTCTTTCGTAAAGACTCGCTCCACCAGCACCGTGAACACCTCCCTCAGCACTGCAAGCGATCTATACAGAAACGGACACAAATGTTTGACATTGTGTGTGTGTGTGTGTGTGTGTGTGTGTGTGTGTGTGTGTGTGTGTGTGTGTGTGTGTGTGTGTGTGTGTGTGTGTGTGTGTGTGTGTGTGTGTGTGTGTGTGTGTGTGTGTGTGTGTGTGTGTGTGGCTGGACAGTATAATAGTGGATTAACGTGTGTTGCCCTTCTGCTGAGAGGGAGAGGATCAAGACATTTTGTTAACATGCTGTAAACTATGCTGTGAACTTGGCTTCATGACTCGCCTTAGAGACAGTGGGGACACAGAGAATACAGAGAAAGAGGAAGAGGAAGAGAAGGAGGGAGGAGTTGGCAGAGGGCCCAAAACTAATGGGAGGAACACTCCGAAGTTTCACTGTTTTCTGTGAACCTGAAACTAGGTGGACAGGAGTTATAGTAGTGGTGGGATGCCAGACACAGCTAACAGGATGACATGAGACATAGTAGTATGAGAGGTATAACTTTAGCTTGTTTCATGTCCCTGGGAAAGGTGCCTTGTTCAAGAGAGAGATTACCGATATGCGTAATACAATTTGCTCAGCAGAATCTACCTTGCAGGAATATTATCCAGGCCTGTGGCTTTGGAACATTTAAGCTCTGCCAGCATACGGACTATTTTGGCTGTTGCTACCTTTGCAAAAGAAAAAGAGTTTGGCTGAACCCCTAACTCTACATAATACAACTTGACTTGGTTGCTTCCATGCATATCAGAACTGGTGGGCAGCTTGCTAGACAGAGTAGTGGTGGGATGCCAGACACAGCTAACAGGATGACAGGAGACATAATAGTGGTGGGATTCCAGACACAGCTAACAGGATGACAGGAGAGAGAGTAGTGGTGGGATGTCAGACACAGCTAACAGGATGACAGGAGACATAGTAGTGGTGGGATGCCAGACACAGCTATTAGGAAGACAGGAGACGTAGTAGTGGTGGGATGCCAGACACAGCTAACAGGATGACAGGAGACAGAGTAGTCGTGGGATGCCAGACACAGCTAACAGGATGACAGGAGACATAGTAGTGGTGGGATGCCAGACACAGCTAACAGGATGACAGGAGACATAGTAGTGGTGGGATGCCAGACATAGCAGTGGTGGGATGCCAGACACAGTTAATAGGATGGCAGGAGACGTAGTAGTGGTGGGATGCCAGACACAGCTAACAGGATGACAGGAGACAGAGTAGTCGTGGGATGCCAGACACAGCTAACAGGATGACAGGAGACATAGTAGTGGTGGGATGCCAGACACAGCTAACAGGATGACAGGAGACAGAGTAGTGGTGGGATGCCAGACACAGCTAACAGGATGACAGGAGACATAGTAGTGGTGGGATGCCAGACACAGCTAATAGGATGACAGGAGACAGAGTAGTGGTGGGATGCCAGACACAGCTAACATAGTGACAGGACACATAGTAGTGGTGGGATGCCAGACACAGCTAACAGGATGACAGGAGACAGAGGAGTGGTGGGATGCCAGACATAGTAGTGGTGGGATGCCAGACACAGCTAATAGGATGACAGGAGTCATAGTAGTGGTGGGATGCCAAACACAGCTATTAGGATGACAGGAGACATAGGAGTGGTGGGATGCCAGACATAGTATTGGTGGGATGCCAGACACAGCTAATAGGATGACAGGAGACATAGGAGTGGTGGGATGCCAGACATAGCAGTGGTGGGATGCCAGACACAGCTAATAGGATGACAGGAGACATAGGAGTGGTGGGATGCCAGACATAGTAGTGGTGGGATGCCAGACATAGCTAACAGGATGACAGGAGACAGAGTAGTGGTGGGATGCCAGACACAGCTAACAGGATGACAGGACACATAGTAGTGGTGGGATGCCAGAAACAGCTAATAGGATGACAGGAGACAGAGTAGTGGTGGGATGCCAGACACAGCTATTAGGATGACAGGAGACATGGTAGTTGTGGGATGCCAGACACAGCTAATAGAATGACAGGAGACAGAGTATTGGTGGGATGCCAGACACAGCTAACATAATGACAGGAGACATAGTAGTGGTGGGATGCCAGACACAGCTAATAGAATGACAGGAGACAGAGTATTGGTGGGATGCCAGACACAGCTAACATAATGACAGGAGACAGAGTAGTGGTGGGATGCCAGACACAGCTAACAGGATGACAGGAGACATAGTAGTGGTGGGATGCCAGACACAGCTAACAGGATGACAGGATACAGAGTAGTGGTGGGATGCCAGACACAGCTAACAGGATGACAGGAGACATAGTAGTGGTGGGCTGCCAGACACAGCAAATAGGATGACAGGAGACATAGTAGTGGTGGGATGCCAGACACAGCTAACAGGATGACAGGATACAGAGTAGTGGTGGGATGCCAGACACAGCTAACAGGATGACAGGAGACATAGTAGTGGTGGGATTCCAGACACAGCTAACATAATGACAGGAGACATAGTAGTGGTGGGATGCCAGACACAGCTAACATTATGACAGGAGACATAGTAGTGGTGGGATGCCAGACACAGCTAATAGGATGACAGGAGACATAGTAGTGGTGGGATGCCAGACACAGCTAACATTATGACAGGAGACATAGTAGTGGTGGGATGCCAGACACAGCTAACATAATGACAGGAGACATAGTAGTGGTGGGATGCCAGACACAGCTAACATTATGACAGGAGACATAGTAGTGGTGGGATGCCAGACACAGCTAATAGGATGACAGGAGACATAGTAGTGGTGGGATGCCAGACACAGCTAACATTATGACAGGAGACATAGTAGTGGTGGGATGCCAGACACAGCTAACATTATGACAGGAGACATAGTAGTGGTGGGATGCCAGACACAGCTAACATTATGACAGGAGACATAGTAGTGGTGGGATGCCAGACACATCTATTAGGATGACAGGAGACATAGTAGTGGTGGGATGCCAGACACAGCTAACATAATGACAGGAGACAGAGTAGTGGTGGGATGCCAGACACAGCTAACAGGATGACAGGAATGTAAACTCAGTAAAAAAAGAAACGTCCTCTCACTGTCAACTGCGTTTATTTCCAGCAAACGTATGTGTGAATATTTGTATGAACATAACAAGATTCAATAACTGAGACATAAACTGAACAAGTTCCACAGACATGTGAGTAACAGAAATGGAATAATGTGTCCCTGAACAAAGGGGGGGTCAAAATCAAAAGTAACAGTCAGTATCTGGTGTGGCCACCTGCTGCATTAAGTACTGTAGTGCATCTCCTCCTCATGGACTGCACCAGATTTGCCAGTTCTTGCTGTGAGATGTTACCCCACTCTTCCACCAAGGCACCTGCAAGTTCCCTGACATTTCTTGGGGGAATGGCCCTAGCCCTCACCCTCTGATCCAACAGGTCCCAGACGTGCTCATTGGGATTGAGATCCAGGCTCTTCGCTGGCCATGGCAGAACACTGACATTCCTGTCTAGCAGGAAATCACACACGGAACGAGCAGTATGGCTGGTGGCATTGTCATGTCAGGATGAGCCTGCAGGAAGGGTACCACATGAGGGAGGAGGATGTCTTCCCTATAACGCACAGCGTTGAGATTGCCTGCAATGACAACAAGCTCAGTCCGATGATGCTGTGACACACCGCCCCAGACCATGACGGACTCTCCACCTCCAAATCGATCCCACTCCACAGTACAGGCCTCGGTGTAACGCTCATTCCTTCGACGATAAACGCAAATCCGACCATCACCCCCGGTGAGAAGAAACCGCGACTCGTCAGTGAAAAGCACTTTTTGCCAGTCCTGTCTGGTCCTGCGACGATGGGTTTGTGCCCATAGGCGATGTTGTTGCCAGTGATGTCTGGTGGGGACCTGCCTTACACCAGGCCTACAAGCCCTCAGTCCAGCCTCTCTCAGCCTATTGCGGACAGTCTGAGTACTGATGGAGGGATTGTGCGTTCCTGGTGTAACTCGGGCAGTTGTTGTTGCCATCCTGTACCTGTCCCGCAGGTGTGATGTTCGAATGTACTGATCCTATGCAGGTATTGTTACACGTGGTCTGCCACTGCGAGAACGATCAGCTGTCCGTCCTGTCTCCCTGTAGCGCTGTCTTAGGCGTCTTACAGTACGGACATTGCAATTTATTGCCCTGGTCACATCTACAGTCCGCACGTTCACACAGATGAGCAGGGACCCTCGGCATCTTTCTTTTGGTGTTTTTCAGAGTCAGTTGAACGGTCTCTTTAGTGTCCTAAGTTTTCATAACTGTGTCCGTAATTGCCTACCGTCTGTAAGCTGTTAGTGTCTTAACGACCGTTCCACAGGTGCATGTTCATTCATTGTTTATGGTTCATTGAACAAGCATGGGAAACAGTGTTTAAACCCTTTACAATGAAGATCTGTGAAGTTATTTGGATTTTTATGAATCATCTTTGAAATACAGGGTCATTTTTTGCTGAGTTTAGATGTGTTTTGGTAGTTTGTGTGTGCGTGCACTGTGTAACTATGTGCTTCAGGGTTGGGGAGCAACGGATTATATGTAATGGATTACAAAAAAAAATGGAGCTGTAATCTGTTATATTACCTACATTATCTAAAATATTGTAATCAGATTAAATAAATATATTTAAATTTTTATTGGATGATTACTTCTAGAATTACTTTAAAATTAAATTCAGATAAATATTCTCAATTACGTTAAAAACAGCATTGAAAAACGGCAAAAATGTAAGTTTGTTCTGCTTGAGTGAGTCTGACCATAATTCAGAGACCATTATGATGCGTTTGATGGATTGCGGGAAAAGAGCAGGAGGAATAGGCTTTTGTAGGCTGCAGTCCAGGCTATGTTTTCCAATGGAGCGACTGCTGTCAGCATCCAAAGATTATCCAACTTGAATAAATGCTGGGATATAAGATGGACAGCAGTGGTGTGTTTACCTACAGGAGGACAGCAGTGGTGTGTTAACCTACAGAAAGAGAGCAGTGGTGTGTTTACCTACAGAAGGATAGCAGTGGTGTGTTTACCTACAGAAGGATAGCAGTGGTGTGTTTACCTACAGGAGGATAGCAGTGGTGTGTTTACCTACAGGAGGATAGCAGTGGTGTGTTTACCTACAGGAGGATAGCAGTGGTGTGTTTATCTACAGAAGGATAGCAGTGGTGTGTTTACCTACAGAAAGAGAGCAGTGGTGTGTTTACCTACAGGAGG
This sequence comes from Salvelinus fontinalis, assembly GCF_029448725.1. NCBI lineage: Eukaryota > Metazoa > Chordata > Actinopteri > Salmoniformes > Salmonidae > Salvelinus > Salvelinus fontinalis. The sequence continues at coordinate 43,886,634 of NC_074672.1, read as the reverse complement.
ATAGCAGTGGTGTGTTTACCTACAGAAAGAGAGCAGTGGTGTGTTTATCTACAGAAGGATAGCAGTGGTGTGTTTACCTACAGAAAGAGAGCAGTGGTGTGTTTACCTACAGGAGGATAGCAGTGGTGTGTTTACCTACAGAAAGAGAGCAGTGGTGTGTTTATCTACAGAATGATAGCAGTGGTGTGTTTACCTACAGAAAGAGAGCAGTGGTGTGTTTACCTACAGAAAGAGAGCAGTGGTGTGTTTATCTACAGAATGATAGCAGTGGTGTGTTTACCTACAGAATGATAGCAGTGGTGTGTTTACCTACAGGAGGATAGCAGTGGTGTGTTTACCTACAGGAGGATAGCAGTGGTGTGTTTACCTACAGGAGGATAGCAGTGGTGTGTTTACCTACAGGAGGACAGCAGTGGTGTGTTTACCTACAGGAGGATAGCAGTGGTGTGTTTACCTACAGGAGGATAGCAGTGGTGTGTTTACCTACAGGAGGATAGTAGTCGTGTGTTTACCTACATAAGGACAGCAGTGGTGTGTTTATCTACAGGAGGACAGCAGTGGTGTGTTTACCTACAGAAAGAGAGCAGTGGTGTGTTTACCTACAGGAGGATAGCAGTGGTGTGTTTACCTACAGAAGGATAGCAGTGGTGTGTTTATCTACAGAATGATAGCAGTGGTGTGTTTATCTACAGAATGATAGCAGTGGTGTGTTTACCTACAGAAAGAGAGCAGTGGTGTAGACTACAGAAGGACAGCAGTGGTGTGTTTACCTACAGATGGACAGCAGTGGTGTGTTTACCTACAGAAGGATAGCAGTGGTGTGTTTATCTACAGAAGGAGAGCAGTGGTGTGTTTACCTACAGATGGACAGCAGTGGTGTGTTTACCTACAGATGGATAGCAGTGGTGTGTTTACCTACAGAAGGATAGCAGTGGTGTGTTTACCTACAGGAGGATAGCAGTGGTGTGTTTACCTACAGAAGGATAGCAGTGGTGTGTTTACCTACAGATGGACAGCAGTGGTGTGTTTACCTACAGAAAGAGAGCAGTGGTGTGTTTATTTACAGAAGGATAGCAGTGGTGTGTTTACCTACAGGAGGATAGCAGTGGTGTGTTTACCTACAGAAGGATAGCAGTGGTGTGTTTACCTACAGAAGGAGAGCAGTGGTGTGTTTATCTACAGAAGGATAGCAGTGTTGTGTTTACCTACAGGAGGACAGCAGTGGTGTGTTTACCTACAGAAAGAGAGCAGTGGTGTGTTTACCTACAGAAAGAGAGCAGTGGTGTGTTTACCTACAGAAAGAGAGCAGTGGTGTGTTTACCTACAGAAGGATAGCAGTGGTGTGTTTACCTACAGAAGGATAGCAGTGGTGTGTTTACCTACAGGAGGATAGCAGTGGTGTGTTTACCTACAGAAGGATAGCAGTGGTGTGTTTACCTACAGGAGGATAGCAGTGGTGTGTTTACCTACAGGAGGATAGCAGTGGTGTAGCCTACAGGAGGACAGCAGCGGTGTGTTTACCTACAGAAAGAGAGCAGTGGTGTGTTTACCTACAGGAGGACAGCAGTGGTGTGTTTACCTACAGATGGACAGCAGTGGTGTGTTTACCTACAGAAAGAGAGCAGTGGTGTGTTTACCTACAGGAGGATTGCAGTGGTGTGTTTACCTACAGGAGGATAGCAGTGGTGTGTTTACCTACAGGAGGATAGCAGTGGTGTGTTTACCTACAGGAGGATAGCAGTGGTGTGTTTACCTACAGGAGGATAGCAGTGGTGTGTTTACCTACAGGAGGACAGCAGTGGTGTAGCCTACAGGAGGACAGCAGTGGTGTGTTTACCTACAGGAGGATAGCAGTGGTGTGTTTACCTACAGAAGGACAGTAGTGGTGTGTTTACCTACAGAAGGATAGCAGTGGTGTAGCCTACAGGAGGACAGCAGTGGTGTAGCCTACAGGAGGACAGCAGTGGTGTGTTTACCTACAGAAGGATAGCAGTAGTGTAGACTACAGGAGGACAGCAGTGGTGTAGTCTACAGGAGGACAGCAGTGGTGTAGCCTAAAGAAGGACAGCAGTGGTGTGTTTACCTACAGAAGGACAGCAGTGGTGTGTTTAGCTACAGGAGGATAGCAGTGGTGTGTTTACCTACAGGAGGATAGCAGTGGTGTGTTTACCTACAGGAGGATAGCAGTGGTGTGTTTACCTACAGAAGGATAGCAGTGTTGTGTTTACCTACAGGAGGACAGCAGTGGTGTGTTTACCTACAGAAAGATAGCAGTGGTGTGTTTACCTACAGAAAGAGAGCAGTGGTGTGTTTACCTACAGAAAGAGAGCAGTGGTGTGTTTACCTACAGAAGGATAGCAGTGGTGTGTTTACCTACAGAAGGATAGCAGTGGTGTGTTTACCTACAGGAGGATAGCAGTGGTGTGTTTACCTACAGAAGGATAGCAGTGGTGTGTTTACCTACAGGAGGATAGCAGTGGTGTGTTTACCTACAGAAGGATAGCAGTGGTGTGTTTACCTACAGGAGGACAGCAGTGGTGTGTTTACCTACAGGAGGATAGCAGTGGTGTAGCCTACAGGAGGACAGCAGCGGTGTGTTTACCTACAGAAAGAGAGCAGTGGTGTGTTTACCTACAGGAGGACAGCAGTGGTGTGTTTACCTACAGATGGACAGCAGTGGTGTGTTTACCTACAGAAAGAGAGCAGTGGTGTGTTTACCTACAGGAGGATAGCAGTGGTGTGTTTACCTACAGAAGGATAGCAGTGGTGTGTTTACCTACAGGAGGATAGCAGTGGTGTGTTTACCTACAGGAGGATAGCAGTGGTGTGTTTACCTACAGGAGGATAGCAGTGGTGTGTTTACCTACAGGAGGACAGCAGTGGTGTAGCCTACAGGAGGACAGCAGTGGTGTGTTTACCTACAGGAGGATAGCAGTGGTGTGTTTACCTACAGAAGGACAGTAGTGGTGTGTTTACCTACAGAAGGATAGCAGTGGTGTAGCCTACAGGAGGACAGCAGTGGTGTAGCCTACAGGAGGACAGCAGTGGTGTGTTTACCTACAGAAGGATAGCAGTAGTGTAGACTACAGGAGGACAGCAGTGGTGTAGCCTACAGGAGGACAGCAGTGGTGTAGCCTAAAGAAGGACAGCAGTGGTGTGTTTACCTACAGAAGGACAGCAGTGGTGTGTTTAGCTACAGGAGGATAGCAGTGGTGTGTTTACCTACAGAAAGAGAGCAGTGGTGTGTTTACCTACAGGAGGATAGCAGTGGTGTGTTTACCTACAGAAGGATAGCAGTGGTGTGTTTATCTACAGAATGATAGCAGTGGTGTGTTTACCTACAGAAGGATAGCAGTGGTGTGTTTACCTACAGGAGGATAGCAGTGGTGTGTTTACCTACAGATGGATAGCAGTGGTGTGTTTACCTACAGGAGGATAGCAGTGGTGTGTTTACCTACAGAAGGATAGCAGTGGTGTGTTTACCTACAGGAGGATAGCAGTGGTGTGTTTACCTACAGGAGGATAGCAGTGGTGTGTTTACCTACAGGAGGATAGCAGTGGTGTGTTTATCTACAGAAGGATAGCAGTGGTGTGTTTACCTACAGAAAGAGAGCAGTGGTGTGTTTACCTACAGGAGGATAGCAGTGGTGTGTTTACCTACAGAAAGAGAGCAGTGGTGTGTTTATCTACAGAAGGATAGCAGTGGTGTGTTTACCTACAGAAAGAGAGCAGTGGTGTGTTTACCTACAGGAGGATAGCAGTGGTGTGTTTACCTACAGAAAGAGAGCAGTGGTGTGTTTATCTACAGAATGATAGCAGTGGTGTGTTTACCTACAGAAAGAGAGCAGTGGTGTGTTTACCTACAGAAAGAGAGCAGTGGTGTGTTTATCTACAGAATGATAGCAGTGGTGTGTTTACCTACAGAATGATAGCAGTGGTGTGTTTACCTACAGGAGGATAGCAGTGGTGTGTTTACCTACAGGAGGATAGCAGTGGTGTGTTTACCTACAGGAGGATAGCAGTGGTGTGTTTACCTACAGGAGGACAGCAGTGGTGTGTTTACCTACAGGAGGATAGCAGTGGTGTGTTTACCTACAGGAGGATAGCAGTGGTGTGTTTACCTACAGGAGGATAGTAGTCGTGTGTTTACCTACATAAGGACAGCAGTGGTGTGTTTATCTACAGGAGGACAGCAGTGGTGTGTTTACCTACAGAAAGAGAGCAGTGGTGTGTTTACCTACAGGAGGATAGCAGTGGTGTGTTTACCTACAGAAGGATAGCAGTGGTGTGTTTATCTACAGAATGATAGCAGTGGTGTGTTTATCTACAGAATGATAGCAGTGGTGTGTTTACCTACAGAAAGAGAGCAGTGGTGTAGACTACAGAAGGACAGCAGTGGTGTGTTTACCTACAGATGGACAGCAGTGGTGTGTTTACCTACAGAAGGATAGCAGTGGTGTGTTTATCTACAGAAGGAGAGCAGTGGTGTGTTTACCTACAGATGGACAGCAGTGGTGTGTTTACCTACAGATGGATAGCAGTGGTGTGTTTACCTACAGAAGGATAGCAGTGGTGTGTTTACCTACAGGAGGATAGCAGTGGTGTGTTTACCTACAGAAGGATAGCAGTGGTGTGTTTACCTACAGATGGACAGCAGTGGTGTGTTTACCTACAGAAAGAGAGCAGTGGTGTGTTTATCTACAGAAGGATAGCAGTGGTGTGTTTACCTACAGGAGGATAGCAGTGGTGTGTTTACCTACAGAAGGATAGCAGTGGTGTGTTTACCTACAGAAGGAGAGCAGTGGTGTGTTTATCTACAGAAGGATAGCAGTGTTGTGTTTACCTACAGGAGGACAGCAGTGGTGTGTTTACCTACAGAAAGAGAGCAGTGGTGTGTTTACCTACAGAAAGAGAGCAGTGGTGTGTTTACCTACAGAAAGAGAGCAGTGGTGTGTTTACCTACAGAAGGATAGCAGTGGTGTGTTTACCTACAGAGGGATAGCAGTGGTGTGTTTACCTACAGGAGGATAGCAGTGGTGTGTTTACCTACAGAAGGATAGCAGTGGTGTGTTTACCTACAGGAGGATAGCAGTGGTGTGTTTACCTACAGAAGGATAGCAGTGGTGTGTTTACCTACAGGAGGACAGCAGTGGTGTGTTTACCTACAGGAGGATAGCAGTGGTGTGTTTACCTACAGGAGGATAGCAGTGGTGTAGCCTACAGGAGGACAGCAGCGGTGTGTTTACCTACAGAAAGAGAGCAGTGGTGTGTTTACCTACAGGAGGACAGCAGTGGTGTGTTTACCTACAGATGGACAGCAGTGGTGTGTTTACCTACAGAAAGAGAGCAGTGGTGTGTTTACCTACAGGAGGATTGCAGTGGTGTGTTTACCTACAGGAGGATAGCAGTGGTGTGTTTACCTACAGGAGGATAGCAGTGGTGTGTTTACCTACAGGAGGATAGCAGTGGTGTGTTTACCTACAGGAGGATAGCAGTGGTGTGTTTACCTACAGGAGGACAGCAGTGGTGTAGCCTACAGGAGGACAGCAGTGGTGTGTTTACCTACAGGAGGATAGCAGTGGTGTGTTTACCTACAGAAGGACAGTAGTGGTGTGTTTACCTACAGAAGGATAGCAGTGGTGTAGCCTACAGGAGGACAGCAGTGGTGTAGCCTACAGGAGGACAGCAGTGGTGTGTTTACCTACAGAAGGATAGCAGTAGTGTAGACTACAGGAGGACAGCAGTGGTGTAGTCTACAGGAGGACAGCAGTGGTGTAGCCTAAAGAAGGACAGCAGTGGTGTGTTTACCTACAGAAGGACAGCAGTGGTGTGTTTAGCTACAGGAGGATAGCAGTGGTGTGTTTACCTACAGGAGGATAGCAGTGGTGTGTTTACCTACAGGAGGATAGCAGTGGTGTGTTTACCTACAGAAGGATAGCAGTGTTGTGTTTACCTACAGGAGGACAGCAGTGGTGTGTTTACCTACAGAAAGATAGCAGTGGTGTGTTTACCTACAGAAAGAGAGCAGTGGTGTGTTTACCTACAGAAAGAGAGCAGTGGTGTGTTTACCTACAGAAGGATAGCAGTGGTGTGTTTACCTACAGAAGGATAGCAGTGGTGTGTTTACCTACAGGAGGATAGCAGTGGTGTGTTTACCTACAGAAGGATAGCAGTGGTGTGTTTACCTACAGGAGGATAGCAGTGGTGTGTTTACCTACAGAAGGATAGCAGTGGTGTGTTTACCTACAGGAGGACAGCAGTGGTGTGTTTACCTACAGGAGGATAGCAGTGGTGTAGCCTACAGGAGGACAGCAGCGGTGTGTTTACCTACAGAAAGAGAGCAGTGGTGTGTTTACCTACAGGAGGACAGCAGTGGTGTGTTTACCTACAGATGGACAGCAGTGGTGTGTTTACCTACAGAAAGAGAGCAGTGGTGTGTTTACCTACAGGAGGATAGCAGTGGTGTGTTTACCTACAGAAGGATAGCAGTGGTGTGTTTACCTACAGGAGGATAGCAGTGGTGTGTTTACCTACAGGAGGATAGCAGTGGTGTGTTTACCTACAGGAGGATAGCAGTGGTGTGTTTACCTACAGGAGGACAGCAGTGGTGTAGCCTACAGGAGGACAGCAGTGGTGTGTTTACCTACAGGAGGATAGCAGTGGTGTGTTTACCTACAGAAGGACAGTAGTGGTGTGTTTACCTACAGAAGGATAGCAGTGGTGTAGCCTACAGGAGGACAGCAGTGGTGTAGCCTACAGGAGGACAGCAGTGGTGTGTTTACCTACAGAAGGATAGCAGTAGTGTAGACTACAGGAGGACAGCAGTGGTGTAGCCTACAGGAGGACAGCAGTGGTGTAGCCTAAAGAAGGACAGCAGTGGTGTGTTTACCTACAGAAGGACAGCAGTGGTGTGTTTAGCTACAGGAGGATAGCAGTGGTGTGTTTACCTACAGAAAGAGAGCAGTGGTGTGTTTACCTACAGGAGGATAGCAGTGGTGTGTTTACCTACAGAAGGATAGCAGTGGTGTGTTTATCTACAGAATGATAGCAGTGGTGTGTTTATCTACAGAATGATAGCAGTGGTGTGTTTACCTACAGAAAGAGAGCAGTGATGTAGACTACAGAAGGACAGCAGTGGTGTGTTTACCTACAGATGGACAGCAGTGGTGTGTTTACCTACAGAAGGATAGCAGTGGTGTGTTTATCTACAGAAGGAGAGCAGTGGTGTGTTTACCTACAGATGGACAGCAGTGGTGTGTTTACCTACAGATGGATAGCAGTGGTGTGTTTACCTACAGAAGGATAGCAGTGGTGTGTTTACCTACAGAAGGATAGCAGTGGTGTGTTTACCTACAAAAAGAGAGCAGTGGTGTGTTTATCTACAGAAGGATAGCAGTGGTGTGTTTACCTACAGGAGGATAGCAGTGGTGTGTTTACCTACAGAAGGATAGCAGTGGTGTGTTTACCTACAGAAGGAGAGCAGTGGTGTGTTTATCTACAGAAGGATAGCAGTGTTGTGTTTACCTACAGGAGGACAGCAGTGGTGTGTTTACCTACAGAAAGAGAGCAGTGGTGTGTTTACCTACAGAAAGAGAGCAGTGGTGTGTTTACCTACAGAAAGAGAGCAGTGGTGTGTTTACCTACAGAAGGATAGCAGTGGTGTGTTTACCTACAGAAGGATAGCAGTGGTGTGTTTACCTACAGGAGGATAGCAGTGGTGTGTTTACCTACAGAAGGATAGCAGTGGTGTGTTTACCTACAGGAGGATAGCAGTGGTGTGTTTACCTACAGAAGGATAGCAGTGGGGTGTTTACCTACAGGAGGACAGCAGTGGTGTGTTTACCTACAGGAGGATAGCAGTGGTGTGTTTACCTACAGGAGGATAGCAGTGGTGTAGCCTACAGGAGGACAGCAGCGGTGTGTTTACCTACAGAAAGAGAGCAGTGGTGTGTTTACCTACAGGAGGACAGCAGTGGTGTGTTTACCTACAGATGGACAGCAGTGGTGTGTTTACCTACAGAAAGAGAGCAGTGGTGTGTTTACCTACAGGAGGATAGCAGTGGTGTGTTTACCTACAGGAGGATAGCAGTGGTGTGTTTACCTACAGGAGGATAGCAGTGGTGTGTTTACCTACAGGAGGATAGCAGTGGTGTGTTTACCTACAGGAGGATAGCAGTGGTGTGTTTACCTACAGGAGGACAGCAGTGGTGTAGCCTACAGGAGGACAGCAGTGGTGTGTTTACCTACAGGAGGATAGCAGTGGTGTGTTTACCTACAGGAGGATAGTAGTCGTGTGTTTACCTACATAAGGACAGCAGTGGTGTGTTTATCTACAGGAGGACAGCAGTGGTGTGTTTACCTACAGAAAGAGAGCAGTGGTGTGTTTACCTACAGGAGGATAGCAGTGGTGTGTTTACCTACAGAAGGATAGCAGTGGTGTGTTTATCTACAGAATGATAGCAGTGGTGTGTTTATCTACAGAATGATAGCAGTGGTGTGTTTACCTACAGAAAGAGAGCAGTGGTGTGTTTACCTACAGGAGGATAGCAGTGGTGTAGACTACAGAAGGACAGCAGTGGTGTGTTTACCTACAGATGGACAGCAGTGGTGTGTTTACCTACAGGAGGACAGCAGTGGTGTAGACTACAGAAGGACAGCAGTGGTGTGTTTACCTACAGATGGACAGCAGTGGTGTGTTTACCTACAGAAGGATAGCAGTGGTGTGTTTATCTACAGAAGGAGAGCAGTGGTGTGTTTACCTACAGATGGACAGCAGTGGTGTGTTTACCTACAGATGGATAGCAGTGCTGTGTTTACCTACAGAAGGATAGCAGTGGTGTGTTTACCTACAGGAGGATAGCAGTGGTGTGTTTACCTACAGAAAGAGAGCAGTGGTGTGTTTACCTACAGGAGGATAGCAGTGGTGTGTTTACCTACAGGAGGACAGCAGTGGTGTAGCCTACAGGAGGACAGCAGTGGTGTGTTTACCTACAGAAGGATAGCAGTAGTGTAGACTACAGGAGGACAGCAGTGGTGTAGCCTACAGGAGGACAGCAGTGGTGTAGCCTAAAGAAGGACAGCATTGGTGTGTTTACCTACAGAAGGACAGCAGTGGTGTGTTTAGCTACAGGAGGATAGCAGTGGTGTGTTTACCTACAGAAAGAGAGCAGTGGTGTGTTTACCTACAGGAGGATAGCAGTGGTGTGTTTACCTACAGAAGGATAGCAGTGGTGTGTTTATCTACAGAATGATAGCAGTGGTGTGTTTATCTACAGAATGATAGCAGTGGTGTGTTTACCTACAGAAAGAGAGCAGTGGTGTAGACTACAGAAGGACAGCAGTGGTGTGTTTACCTACAGATGGACAGCAGTGGTGTGTTTACCTACAGAAGGATAGCAGTGGTGTGTTTATCTACAGAAGGAGAGCAGTGGTGTGTTTACCTACAGATGGACAGCAGTGGTGTGTTTACCTACAGATGGATAGCAGTGGTGTGTTTACCTACAGAAGGATAGCAGTGGTGTGTTTACCTACAGGAGGATAGCAGTGGTGTGTTTACCTACAGAAAGAGAGCAGTGGTGTGTTTATCTACAGAAGGATAGCAGTGGTGTGTTTACCTACAGGAGGATAGCAGTGGTGTGTTTACCTACAGGAGGATAGCAGTGGTGTGTTTACCTACAGAAGGAGAGCAGTGGTGTGTTTATCTACAGAAGGATAGCAGTGTTGTGTTTACCTACAGGAGGACAGCAGTGGTGTGTTTACCTACAGAAAGAGAGCAGTGGTGTGTTTACCTACAGAAAGAGAGCAGTGGTGTGTTTACCTACAGAAAGAGAGCAGTGGTGTGTTTACCTACAGAAGGATAGCAGTGGTGTGTTTACCTACAGAAGGATAGCAGTGGTGTGTTTACCTACAGGAGGATAGCAGTGGTGTGTTTACCTACAGAAGGATAGCAGTGGTGTGTTTACCTACAGGAGGATAGCAGTGGTGTGTTTACCTACAGAAGGATAGCAGTGGTGTGTTTACCTACAGGAGGACAGCAGTGGTGTGTTTACCTACAGGAGGATATCAGTGGTGTGTTTACCTACAGGAGGATAGCAGTGGTGTAGCCTACAGGAGGACAGCAGCGGTGTGTTTACCTACAGAAAGAGAGCAGTGGTGTGTTTACCTACAGGAGGACAGCAGTGGTGTGTTTACCTACAGAAAGAGAGCAGTGGTGTGTTTACCTACAGGAGGATAGCAGTGGTGTGTTTACCTACAGGAGGATAGCAGTGGTGTGTTTACCTACAGAAAGAGAGCAGTGGTGTGTTTACCTACAGGAGGATAGCAGTGGTGTGTTTACCTACAGGAGGATAGCAGTGGTGTGTTTACCTACAGAAAGAGAGCAGTGGTGTGTTTACCTACAGGAGGATAGCAGTGGTGTGTTTACCTACAGATGGACAGCAGTGGTGTGTTTACCTACAGAAAGAGAGCAGTGGTGTGTTTACCTACAGGAGGATAGCAGTGGTGTGTTTACCTACAGGAGGATAGCAGTGGTGTGTTTACCTACAGGAGGATAGCAGTGGTGTGTGTACCTACAGGAGGATAGCAGTGGTGTGTTTACCTACAGGAGGATAGCAGTGGTGTGTTTACCTACAGGAGGACAGCAGTGGTGTAGCCTACAGGAGGACAGCAGTGGTGTGTTTACCTACAGGAGGATAGCAGTGGTGTGTTTACCTACAGAAGGACAGTAGTGGTGTGTTTACCTACAGAAGGATAGCAGTGGTGTAGCCTACAGGAGGACAGCAGTGGTGTAGCCTACAGGAGGACAGCAGTGGTGTGTTTACCTACAGAAGGATAGCAGTAGTGTAGACTACAGGAGGACAGCAGTGGTGTAGTCTACAGGAGGACAGCAGTGGTGTAGCCTAAAGAAGGACAACAGTGGTGTGTTTACCTACAGAAGGACAGCAGTGGTGTGTTTAGCTACAGGAGGATAGCAGTGGTGTGTTTACCTACAGGAGGATAGCAGTGGTGTGTTTACCTACAGGAGGATAGCAGTGGTGTGTTTACCTACAGAAGGATAGCAGTGGTGTAGCCTACAGGAGGACAGCAGTGGTGTGTTTACCTACAGAAGGATAGCAGTAGTGTAGACTACAGGAGGACAGCAGTGGTGTAGCCTACAGGAGGACAGCAGTGGTGTAGCCTAAAGAAGGACAGCATTGGTGTGTTTACCTACAGAAGGACAGCAGTGGTGTGTTTAGCTACAGGAGGATAGCAGTGGTGTGTTTACCTACAGAAAGAGAGCAGTGGTGTGTTTACCTACAGGAGGATAGCAGTGGTGTGTTTACCTACAGAAGGATAGCAGTGGTGTGTTTATCTACAGAATGATAGCAGTGGTGTGTTTATCTACAGAATGATAGCAGTGGTGTGTTTACCTACAGAAAGAGAGCAGTGGTGTAGACTACAGAAGGACAGCAGTGGTGTGTTTACCTACAGATGGACAGCAGTGGTGTGTTTACCTACAGAAGGATAGCAGTGGTGTGTTTATCTACAGAAGGAGAGCAGTGGTGTGTTTACCTACAGATGGACAGCAGTGGTGTGTTTACCTACAGATGGATAGCAGTGGTGTGTTTACCTACAGAAGGATAGCAGTGGTGTGTTTACCTACAGGAGGATAGCAGTGGTGTGTTTACCTACAGAAAGAGAGCAGTGGTGTGTTTATCTACAGAAGGATAGCAGTGGTGTGTTTACCTACAGGAGGATAGCAGTGGTGTGTTTACCTACAGAAGGATAGCAGTGGTGTGTTTACCTACAGAAGGAGAGCAGTGGTGTGTTTATCTACAGAAGGATAGCAGTGTTGTGTTTACCTACAGGAGGACAGCAGTGGTGTGTTTACCTACAGAAAGAGAGCAGTGGTGTGTTTACCTACAGAAAGAGAGCAGTGGTGTGTTTACCTACAGAAAGAGAGCAGTGGTGTGTTTACCTACAGAAGGATAGCAGTGGTGTGTTTACCTACAGAAGGATAGCAGTGGTGTGTTTACCTACAGGAGGATAGCAGTGGTGTGTTTACCTACAGAAGGATAGCAGTGGTGTGTTTACCTACAGGAGGATAGCAGTGGTGTGTTTACCTACAGAAGGATAGCAGTGGTGTGTTTACCTACAGGAGGACAGCAGTGGTGTGTTTACCTACAGGAGGATATCAGTGGTGTGTTTACCTACAGGAGGATAGCAGTGGTGTAGCCTACAGGAGGACAGCAGCGGTGTGTTTACCTACAGAAAGAGAGCAGTGGTGTGTTTACCTACAGGAGGACAGCAGTGGTGTGTTTACCTACAGAAAGAGAGCAGTGGTGTGTTTACCTACAGGAGGATAGCAGTGGTGTGTTTACCTACAGGAGGATAGCAGTGGTGTGTTTACCTACAGAAAGAGATTAGTGGTGTGTTTACCTACAGGAGGATAGCAGTGGTGTGTTTACCTACAGGAGGATAGCAGTGGTGTGTTTACCTACAGAAAGAGAGCAGTGGTGTGTTTACCTACAGGAGGATAGCAGTGGTGTGTTTACCTACAGATGGACAGCAGTGGTGTGTTTACCTACAGAAAGAGAGCAGTGGTGTGTTTACCTACAGGAGGATAGCAGTGGTGTGTTTACCTACAGGAGGATAGCAGTGGTGTGTTTACCTACAGGAGGATAGCAGTGGTGTGTTTACCTACAGGAGGATAGCAGTGGTGTGTTTACCTACAGGAGGATAGCAGTGGTGTGTTTACCTACAGGAGGACAGCAGTGGTGTAGCCTACAGGAGGACAGCAGTGGTGTGTTTACCTACAGGAGGATAGCAGTGGTGTGTTTACCTACAGAAGGACAGTAGTGGTGTGTTTACCTACAGAAGGATAGCAGTGGTGTAGCCTACAGGAGGACAGCAGTGGTGTAGCCTACAGGAGGACAGCAGTGGTGTGTTTACCTACAGAAGGATAGCAGTAGTGTAGACTACAGGAGGACAGCAGTGGTGTAGTCTACAGGAGGACAGCAGTGGTGTAGCCTAAAGAAGGACAACAGTGGTGTGTTTACCTACAGAAGGACAGCAGTGGTGTGTTTAGCTACAGGAGGATAGCAGTGGTGTGTTTACCTACAGGAGGATAGCAGTGGTGTGTTTACCTACAGGAGGATAGCAGTGGTGTGTTTACCTACAGAAGGATAGCAGTGGTGTGTTTACCTACAGAAGGAGAGCAGTGGTGTGTTTACCTACAGGAGGATAGCAGTGGTGTGTTTACCTACAGAAGGATAGCATTGGTGTGTTTACCTACAGAAGGATAGCAGTGTTGTGTTTACCTACAGGAGGACAGCAGTGGTGTGTTTACCTACAGAAAGAGAGCAGTGGTGTGTTTACCTACAGAAAGAGAGCAGTGGTGTGTTTACCTACAGAAAGAGAGCAGTGGTGTGTTTACCTACAGAAGGATAGCAGTGGTGTGTTTACCTACAGAAGGATAGCAGTGGTGTGTTTACCTACAGGAGGATAGCAGTGGTGTGTTTACCTACAGAAGGATAGCAGTGGTGTGTTTACCTACAGGAGGATAGCAGTGGTGTGTTTACCTACAGAAGGATAGCAGTGGTGTGTTTACCTACAGGAGGACAGCAGTGGTGTGTTTACCTACAGGAGGATAGCAGTGGTGTAGCCTACAGGAGGACAGCAGCGGTGTGTTTACCTACAGAAAGAGAGCAGTGGTGTGTTTACCTACAGGAGGACAGCAGTGGTGTGTTTACCTACAGAAGGACAGCAGTGGTGTGTTTACCTACAGAAAGAGAGCAGTGGTGTGTTTACCTACAGGAGGATAGCAGTGGTGTGTTTACCTACAGAAGGATAGCAGTGGTGTGTTTACCTACAGGAGGATAGCAGTGGTGTGTTTACCTACAGGAGGATAGCAGTGGTGTGTTTACCTACAGGAGGATAGCAGTGGTGTGTTTACCTACAGGAGGACAGCAGTGGTGTAGCCTACAGGAGGACAGCAGTGGTGTGTTTACCTACAGGAGGATAGCAGTGGTGTGTTTACCTACAGAAGGACAGTAGTGGTGTGTTTACCTACAGAAGGATAGCAGTGGTGTAGCCTACAGGAGGACAGCAGTGGTGTAGCCTACAGGAGGACAGCAGTGGTGTGTTTACCTACAGAAGGATAGCAGTAGTGTAGACTACAGGAGGACAGCAGTGGTGTAGCCTACAGGAGGACAGCAGTGGTGTAGCCTAAAGAAGGACAGCATTGGTGTGTTTACCTACAGAAGGACAGCAGTGGTGTGTTTAGCTACAGGAGGATAGCAGTGGTGTGTTTACCTACAGAAAGAGAGCAGTGGTGTGTTTACCTACAGGAGGATAGCAGTGGTGTGTTTACCTACAGAAGGATAGCAGTGGTGTGTTTATCTACAGAATGATAGCAGTGGTGTGTTTATCTACAGAATGATAGCAGTGGTGTGTTTACCTACAGAAAGAGAGCAGTGGTGTAGACTACAGAAGGACAGCAGTGGTGTGTTTACCTACAGATGGACAGCAGTGGTGTGTTTACCTACAGAAGGATAGCAGTGGTGTGTTTATCTACAGAAGGAGAGCAGTGGTGTGTTTACCTACAGATGGACAGCAGTGGTGTGTTTACCTACAGATGGATAGCAGTGGTGTGTTTACCTACAGAAGGATAGCAGTGGTGTGTTTACCTACAGGAGGATAGCAGTGGTGTGTTTACCTACAGAAAGAGAGCAGTGGTGTGTTTATCTACAGAAGGATAGCAGTGGTGTGTTTACCTACAGGAGGATAGCAGTGGTGTGTTTACCTACAGAAGGATAGCAGTGGTGTGTTTACCTACAGAAGGAGAGCAGTGGTGTGTTTATCTACAGAAGGATAGCAGTGTTGTGTTTACCTACAGGAGGACAGCAGTGGTGTGTTTACCTACAGAAAGAGAGCAGTGGTGTGTTTACCTACAGAAAGAGAGCAGTGGTGTGTTTACCTACAGAAAGAGAGCAGTGGTGTGTTTACCTACAGAAGGATAGCAGTGGTGTGTTTACCTACAGAAGGATAGCAGTGGTGTGTTTACCTACAGGAGGATAGCAGTGGTGTGTTTACCTACAGAAGGATAGCAGTGGTGTGTTTACCTACAGGAGGATAGCAGTGGTGTGTTTACCTACAGAAGGATAGCAGTGGTGTGTTTACCTACAGGAGGACAGCAGTGGTGTGTTTACCTACAGATGGACAGCAGTGGTGTGTTTACCTACAGAAAGAGAGCAGTGGTGTGTTTACCTACAGGAGGATAGCAGTGGTGTGTTTACCTACAGGAGGATAGCAGTGGTGTGTTTACCTACAGGAGGATAGCAGTGGTGTGTTTACCTACAGGAGGATAGCAGTGGTGTGTTTACCTACAGGAGGATAGCAGTGGTGTGTTTACCTACAGGAGGACAGCAGTGGTGTAGCCTACAGGAGGACAGCAGTGGTGTGTTTACCTACAGGAGGATAGCAGTGGTGTGTTTACCTACAGAAGGACAGTAGTGGTGTGTTTACCTACAGAAGGATAGCAGTGGTGTAGCCTACAGGAGGACAGCAGTGGTGTAGCCTACAGGAGGACAGCAGTGGTGTGTTTACCTACAGAAGGATAGCAGTAGTGTAGACTACAGGAGGACAGCAGTGGTGTAGCCTACAGGAGGACAGCAGTGGTGTAGCCTAAAGAAGGACAGCAGTGGTGTGTTTACCTACAGAAGGACAGCAGTGGTGTGTTTAGCTACAGGAGGATAGCAGTGGTGTGTTTACCTACAGGAGGATAGCAGTGGTGTGTTTACCTACAGGAGGATAGCAGTGGTGTGTTTACCTACAGAAGGATAGCAGTGGTGTGTTTACCTACAGAAGGAGAGCAGTGGTGTGTTTACCTACAGGAGGATAGCAGTGGTGTGTTTACCTACAGAAGGATAGCAGTGGTGTGTTTACCTACAGAAGGATAGCAGTGTTGTGTTTACCTACAGGAGGACAGCAGTGGTGTGTTTACCTACAGAAAGAGAGCAGTGGTGTGTTTACCTACAGAAAGAGAGCAGTGGTGTGTTTACCTACAGAAAGAGAGCAGTGGTGTGTTTACCTACAGAAGGATAGCAGTGGTGTGTTTACCTACAGAAGGATAGCAGTGGTGTGTTTACCTACAGGAGGATAGCAGTGGTGTGTTTACCTACAGAAGGATAGCAGTGGTGTGTTTACCTACAGGAGGATAGCAGTGGTGTGTTTACCTACAGAAGGATAGCAGTGGTGTGTTTACCTACAGGAGGACAGCAGTGGTGTGTTTACCTACAGGAGGATAGCAGTGGTGTAGCCTACAGGAGGACTGCAGCGGTGTGTTTACCTACAGAAAGAGAGCAGTGGTGTGTTTACCTACAGGAGGACAGCAGTGGTGTGTTTACCTACAGATGGACAGCAGTGGTGTGTTTACCTACAGAAAGAGAGCAGTGGTGTGTTTACCTACAGGAGGATAGCAGTGGTGTGTTTACCTACAGAAGGATAGCAGTGGTGTGTTTACCTACAGGAGGATAGCAGTGGTGTGTTTACCTACAGGAGGATAGCAGTGGTGTGTTTACCTACAGGAGGATAGCAGTGGTGTGTTTACCTACAGGAGGACAGCAGTGGTGTAGCCTACAGGAGGACAGCAGTGGTGTGTTTACCTACAGGAGGATAGCAGTGGTGTGTTTACCTACAGAAGGACAGTAGCGGTGTGTTTACCTACAGAAGGATAGCAGTGGTGTAGCCTACAGGAGGACAGCAGTGGTGTAGCCTACAGGAGGACAGCAGTGGTGTGTTTACCTACAGAAGGATAGCAGTAGTGTAGACTACAGGAGGACAGCAGTGGTGTAGCCTACAGGAGGACAGCAGTGGTGTAGCCTAAAGAAGGACAGCAGTGGTGTGTTTACCTACAGAAGGACAGCAGTGGTGTGTTTAGCTACAGGAGGATAGCAGTGGTGTGTTTACCTACAGGAGGATAGCAGTGGTGTGTTTACCTACAGGAGGATAGCAGTGGTGTGTTTACCTACAGAAGGATAGCAGTGGTGTGTTTACCTACAGGAGGACAGCAGTGGTGTGTTTACCTACAGAAGGAGAGCAGTGGTGTGTTTATCTACAGAAGGATAGCAGTGTTGTAGCCTACAGGAGGACAGCAGTGGTGTAGCCTACAGAAGGATAGCAGTGGTGTGTTTATCTACAGAAGGATAGCAGTGGTGTAGACTACAGGAGGACAGCAGTGGTGTAGACTACAGGAGGACAGCAGTTGTGTAGACTACAGGAGGACAGCAGTGGTGTAGACTACAGAAGGACAGCAGTTGTATAGCCTACAGGAGGACAGCAGTGGTATAGCCTACTGGAGGACAGCAGTGGTGTAGACTACAGGAGGACAGCAGTGGTATAGCCTACTGGAGGACAGCAGTGGTGTAGACTACAGGAGGACAGCAGTGGTGTAGACTACAGGAGGACAGCAGTGGTGTAGACTACAGGAGGACAGCAGTGGTGTAGACTACAGGAGGACAGCAGTGGTGTAGACTACAGGAGGACAGCAGTGGTGTAGACTACAGGAGGACAGCAGTAGTGTAGACTACAGGAGGACAGCAGTAGTGTAGACTACAGGAGGACAGCAGTGGTGTAGACTACAGGAGGACAGCAGTAGTGTAGACTACAGGAGGACAGCAGTAGTGTAGACTACAGGAGGACAGCAGTGGTGTAGACTACAGGAGGACAGCAGTGGTGTAAACTACAGGAGGACAGCAGTGGTGTAGACTACAGGAGGACAGCAGTGGTGTAGACTAGAGGAGGACAGCAGTGGTGTAGCCTACAGGAGGACAGCAGTGGTGTAGACTACAGGAGGACAGCAGTGGTGTAGACTACAGAAGGACAGCAGTTGTATAGCCTACAGGAGGACAGCAGTGGTATAGCCTACTGGAGGACAGCAGTGGTGTAGACTACAGGAGGACAGCAGTGGTGTAGACTACAGGAGGACAGCAGTGGTGTAGACTACAGGAGACAGCAGTAGTGTAGACTACAGGAGGACAGCAGTAGTGTAGACTACAGGAGGACAGCAGTGGTGTAGACTACAGGAGGACAGCAGTGGTGTAAACTACAGGAGGACAGCAGTGGTGTAGACTACAGGAGGACAGCAGTGGTGTAGACTAGAGGAGGACAGCAGTGGTGTAGCCTACAGGAGGACAGCAGTGGTGTAGACTACAGGAGGACAGCAGTGGTGTAGACTACAGAAGGACAGCAGTTGTATAGCCTACAGGAGGACAGCAGTGGTATAGCCTACTGGAGGACAGCAGTGGTGTAGACTACAGGAGGACAGCAGTGGTGTAGCCTACAGGGGGACAGCAGTGGTGTAGACTACAGGAGGACAGCAGTGGTGTAGACTACAGGAGGACAGCAGTAGTGTAGACTACAGGAGGACAGCAGTAGTGTAGACTACAGGAGGACAGCAGTAGTGTAGACTACAGGAGGACAGCAGTGGTGTAGACTACAGGAGGACAGCAGTGGTGTAGACTACAGGAGGACAGCAGTAGTGTAGACTACAGGAAGACAGCAGTAGTGTAGACTACAGGAGGACAGCAGTGGTGTAGCCTACAGGGGGACAGCAGTGGTGTAGACTACAGGAGGACAGCAGTGGTGTAGACTACAGGAGGATAGTTTGAATCACACTGCTGCTCCCTCATTTAGCTACTTGCACCTTACGTATTGTGGATGGTGTGAATGTGGATGGCTGTTCACAAATGTATATGTGTATTATAACCCCGTAGTGGTTCAATTGAAGAAGTTTAAGCTGCCTCTCAATCAATGTTTTACCAACTAGGGATGTATTCATTAAGGAAACCGTTTAACATTTAAGAACCAAACGGAAGCAAACAGAGCAAAACGAGAGTTTCTATTTGACAAATTCAGGTAGGTCCCTCCCCGTTTCGTTACGTTCGCTTACGTTTAAGAAACGTTTAGCAACAGAATTGGCGTAATCAATATTCCCAAGGGGACAGCCAGCATAAAATGTGCATTTGCAACAGCTGCATTGAGTGGATCCCAGCCTATATTGAAAAACTATTTCAGTTCCTCCATTCTAAACTACTCCATGGCATTCTGCTCCATACTGTCAAAAAAAAACGGTTTCATTTAAGACCACGAGTGGGGGACTGGCACAACGCAGTTTCTCTGGATCCCCCCCCCCCCCTCCCTCCCTCCCCCCCGCTAGGTCAGAGTTCCAACTATATTATTCAAATATATTATGTAAGAAAACCTGGGCTGCAGTCATGTTGGTATCTTGTTCAGTTCCAAGTATCTTACTGTTGTGTTAGGCCTGTATTCTTATCTCTGAGGATGAGTGTAGGTCAGCTGAATCAGAGCATTATCCCAAGAGCTCTGAACTGAGTCATGTACGGTACAAGCAGGGAAATGAAGAAAAGGTGGTTGACATGCCCATCCACTCTAGAGAACGCCAGTGTTGGAGCTAAATGAATACAGTAATAAGAGGAATGTGAATGGGCCGCACACTGAATATTAATAATCAGTGAAACACAGGGAAGAAATGTGTGCTATGATAGTGTACAGCTGCCCCCCCCCCCCCCCCCCCCCCCCAAATACAGGTAGAGATTTAGAACCATAGCAAAATCCCTCTGCGGATGGGGTTTATACAGTAGGGGAGAGTGGGGTAAGTTAGGCAAAGGGGGTAAGTTGAGTCACTGTTGTTTCTAGGAAACCGTACACAAAATTAATATTTTGACCAAATATTTAGGATAATATCCATACAAACTCCATAATTGTATGGAGTTTGTGAAGTTAGAAACCACATGGAAAAGGTGAGAAGATTTTTTCACCAGTCAAATGAATTGATTGTGACAGAGATTTCATAATGCTTGTATCGAAACCAAAGTAGATACTTTTAAGATTGTTCTATACATCAGTTGGGGTCTCTATAAGCTTCATTTTGAGGTCCGAAACCTAGCATGAAAGTGCATAATTATAGCTGTGTATCCTAATACAGCCAGTATGTTTGCCTTGGGGTAAGCTGAGCCAATGGCCATGAAGTAAGCTGAGCCAATGGTTGAGCCAATGGCTTTGGAGTAAGCTGAGCCAATGGCCATGAAGTAAGCTGAGCCAATGGTTGAGCCAATGGCTATGGAGTAAGCTGAGCCAATGGCCATGAAGTAAGCTGAGCCAATGGTTGAGCCAATGGCTATGGAGTAAGCTGAGCCAATGGCCATGAAGTAAGCTGAGCCAATGGCCATGAAGTAAGCTGAGCCAATGGCTATGGAGTAAGCTGAGCCAATGGCCATGAAGTAAGCTGAGCCAATGGCTATGGAGTAAGCTGAGCCAATGGCTATGGAGTAAGCTGAGCCAATGGCCATGAAGTAAGCTGAGCCAATGGCGATGGAGTAAGCTGAGCCAATGGCTATGAAGTAAGCTGAGCCAATGGCCATGAAGTAAGCTGAGCCAATGGCCATGAAGTCAGCTGAGCCAATGGCTATGAAGTAAGCTGAGCTAATGGCTGAGCCAATGGCCATGAAGTAAGCTGAGCCAATGGTTGAGCCAATGGCCATGAAGTAAACTGAGCCAATGGTTGAGCCAATGGCCATGAAGTAAACTGAGCCAATGGCCATGAAGTAAACTGAGCCAATGGTCATGAAGTAAGCTGAGCCAATGGCCATGAAGTAAGCTGAGCCAATGGTTGAGCCAATGGCTATGGAGTAAGCTGAGCCAATGGCTATGGAGTAAGCTGAGCCAATGGCCATGAAGTAAGCTGAGCCAATGGCCATGAAGTAAGCTGAGCCAATGGCCATGAAGTCAGCTGAGCCAATGGCCATGAAGTAAGCTGAGCCAATGGCCATGAAGTAAGCTGAGCCAATGGCCATGAAGTAAGCTGAGCCAATGGCTGAGCCAATGGCCATGAAGTAAGCTGAGCCAATGGCTATGAAGTAAGCTGAGCCAATGGCTATGGAGTAAGCTGAGCCAATGGCTATGGAGTAAGCTGAGCCAATGGTTGAGCCAATGGCCATGAAGTCAGCTGAGCCAATGGCCATGAAGTCAGCTGAGCCAATGGTTGAGCCAATGGCCATGAAGTCAGCTGAGCCAATGGCCATGAAGTAAGCTGAGCCAATGGCCATGAAGTAAGCTGAGCCAATGGCCATGAAGTAAGCTGAGCCAATGGCCATGACGTAAGCTGAGCCAATGGTTGAGCCAATGGCCATGGAGTAAGCTGAGCCAATGGCCATGAAGTAAGCTGAGCCAATGGCCATGGAGTAAGCTGAGCCAATGGCCATGGAGTAAGCTGAGCCAATGGCCATGGAGTAAGCTGAGCCAATGGCCATGAAGTAAGCTGAGCCAATGGCCATGAAGTAAGCTGAGCCAATGGCCATGACGTAAGCTGAGCCAATGGCCATGAAGTAAGCTGAGCCAATGGCCATGACGTAAGCTGAGCCAATGGCCATGGAGTAAGCTGAGCCAATGGCCATGAAGTAAGCTGAGCCAATGGTTGAGCCAATGGCAAGTTGAGCAAACGGCAGTGTTTTCTTCCCAGGGATAATGTAAGGCATTATCGCTGGGATATGAGTTAACAACAGGGCCTGGCCTATGTTAAAAGTTCATAAAAGTGTTTGTTAGGTGTTAGGCTATATTTTTAAAAACTGTACTGTTTACATCAATTCTGATTATTTCCAGTGTTACACAACATCCTGATATATAAGTAGATATCTTTGTTAGAAAAAATAATACACTTCCCTTGACGGAGCGATGCTGAATATTTTTTGCTCAACTTAACCCTTTATCCCCTAATGTACTGTACAGACTGGGTAGAGGCTCGTCGTGTGGTTCTGTAATAAACAGACTGGGTAGAGGCTCGTCGTGTGGTTCTGTAATAAACAGACTGGGTAGAGGCTCGTCGTGTGGTTCTGTAATAAACAGACTGGGTAGAGGCTCGTCGTGTGGTTCTGTAATAAACAGACTGGGTAGAGGCTCGTCGTGTGGTTCTGTAATAAACAGACTGGGTAGAGGCTCGTCGTGTGGTTCTGTAATAAACAGACTAGGTAGAGGCTCGTCGTGTGGTTCTGTATTATACAGACGTGGAAGACGCTCAACAACACTAGAGAAAACTGGATCAGTGAGAGAGAGAACACAGTGTGTTTTTCTCATCTTGACTTCAGAGACTCGTGGTTTATTTTAAAGTTGTTGGTTAATCTCCTCGATCGGCTACGTAATACAAAACTGCATAGCTGTTCTTCACAGATGAGGAGGGAAAAGTAGCTCTGCTGATTTCAATAATGAGTGGAAAACTGAAAATACTTTTAAGTAGATAGTTTGAGTTGAAGAGTGCATCCACACACACACACACACACACACACACACACACACACACACACACACACACACACACACACACACACACACACACACACACACACACACACACACACACACACACACACACACACACACACACACGCAGGCATGCACACACGCACACACACGTAGGCACGCACACACGCACGCACACACACACACACACACACACACACACACACACACACACGTAGGCACGCACACACTCACACACGCAGCCGCGCACATACGCACACACACACACACACACACACACGCCACACACACACACGTAGGCACGCACACACGCAGCCACGCACACGCGCACACATACACATGCAGAATGCCTTGCACCCTGTTAATTTGAGGATGCTGCTGTCTTGTATAATTTAACTGGAGTTGAAGCGTTTGAGCCAGCCAGCAGGTGATTAGCCTGAAGTTTCTTGGTACATCACACAATTAGACCACACCGCTGAGCCACTAAAGAACCATTGTAGATCCAAGGCTGAGCTTTCTAACGAACAAAGGTCCCTCACTAATAACATTTTCCTGCTTAGGCTGGGAAAAGAACACTACAATCTTGCTGATATTTCAATAACCTCTCTCTTTTTTTTCCACTGAGAG
Source organism: Salvelinus fontinalis (assembly GCF_029448725.1). NCBI lineage: Eukaryota > Metazoa > Chordata > Actinopteri > Salmoniformes > Salmonidae > Salvelinus > Salvelinus fontinalis. The sequence goes on along the minus strand of NC_074672.1, from coordinate 43,863,696 downwards.
GGATTAGGTTATGTCCCATTAGATACAGTATACTTTCTGTACACAATGTGCAAACTAAAGCTTTTTCTGCTGCCCTTCCCAAGTTTGTATTAGTTTATATTAATTTTGATGTTAATAACTCTGGGAGGGACTCCATCTCTCTCTCTCACTCTCACACTCTCTCTCACACTCTCTCTCACACTCTCTCTCACACTCTCTCTCACACTCTCTCTCACACTCTCTCTCACACTCTCTCTCTCTCTCTCTCTCTCTCTCTCTCTCTCTCTCTCTCTCTCTCTCTCTCTCTCTCTCTCTCTCTCTCTCTCTCTCTCTCTCTCTCTCTCTCTCTCTCTCTCTGTCTCTCTCTGTCTCTCTCTCGATCTTTCTCTCTCTCTCTCTCTCACTCTCACTCTCACTCTCACTCTCACTCTCACTCTCACTCTCACTCTCGCTATCTGAAAATCTCCTTGTGGGCTCAGCTCGCTATGAAAATAAATTGCTCTTTTAATGTATACAGTGGGTTTTTAAAAGAAGTGCAGACAGACAATCATGGAGAGCAGCCATTTCCCATCCATAATACAGCCCTCAAGGGAAAGTAAATGTAAGGACAGTGGACACTTAGACTTTGAGAGAGATAAGCGCACTGATTAAATGTTTGTATTAAAAATAAAAACAGTTTGCTTATTTGCTGCTGGGGCCGTACACCTCACAAAGGACAGGTCCACTGTGCTGCTGGGGCCGTACACTTCACAAAGGACAGGTCCACTGTGCTGCTGGGGCCGTACACCTCACAAAGGACAGGTCCACTGTGCTGCTGGGGCCGTACACCTCATAAAGGACAGGTCCACTGTGCTGCTGGGGCCGTACACCTCACAAAGGACAGGTCCACTGTGCTGCTAGGGCCGTACACCTCACAAAGGACAGGTCCACTGTGCTGCTGGAGGGGTGTCACACACACACACACACAATACCCCATCATGACAGAGTGAAAACATGTTTTATACATTTTTGCTAATTTATTGAAAATGAAATAGAGAAATATCTCTTTTATATAATTATTCACACCCCTCAGTCAATACTTTGTAGAATCACCTTTGGCAGTAATTAAAGCTGTGAGTCTTTCTGGGTAAGCCCCTTAGACCTTTCCACACCTGGATTGTGCAATATTTGTCCATTATTGTATAAAACAATTTTTCTTTAATTCTTAAAACTCTGTCAAACATGTTGTTGATCATTGCTAGACAACACTTGTCAAGTCTTGCCATAGATTTTCAAATATATTTAAGTCAAAACTGTAACTTGGTCACTCAGGAACATTCACTGTCTTCTTGGTATGCAACTCCAGTGTTGAGGCCTTGTGAATTGGGTTATTGTCCTGCTGAAAGGTGAATTAATCTCCCAGTGTCTGGTTGAAAGCAGACTGAACCAGGTTTTCCTCTAGGATTTTGCCTGTGCTCAGCTCCATTTTTATCCTGAAAAACTCCCCAGTTCTTAACAATTACAACCATACCCATAACATGATGCAGCCATCACTATGCTTCAAAATATGGCGAGTGGTACTCAGTAATGTGTTGCATTTGATTTGAACACTTTGTATTCAGGACAAAAAGTAAATTGCTTTGCCACATTTTTTACAGTATTACTTTAGTGACTTGTTGCAAAGAGGATGCATGTTTTTAAATATTTGTATTCTGTACAGGCTTTCTTCTTTTCACTCTGTCAATTAGGTTGGTATTGTGGAGTAACTACAATGTTGTTGATCCATCCTCAGTTTTCTCCTATCACAGCCATTAAACTCTGTAACTGTTTTAATGTCACCAGAGACAGTAGGGGTTCAAACTGTAGAACCCAGTTCCTACATTTGAATATAAAAATGGATTTTATTAAACAAAACAATGCTACATTTTTATCTCTGGGACCCTCAGGATGACAAATCAGAGCAAGATTATTGAATGTAAGAACATTATTTAGCCTTTAGAGGTGAATGTATCAAACCAGTTGCCGTGATAAAAGTGTTTTGTTGTTGTGCACTCTCCTCAAACAATAGCATGGTATTTTCTCACTGTAATAGCTACTGTAACTTGGTGGGTGCAGTTAGATTAACAAGAATTAAAGACATGTCCATGTCCCGGAAAGTTGTCTGTTGTATACAACATCATTCTAGTCACATTAGCGCCTGTTAGCAACAACCGTCCCGCTATAGGGACACCGATCTCGTAGATCCTTAAGAGCCTTTAATGAAATGGGTGTCCTGACTCTGTGGTCACTAAAGATCCCATGGTATTTATTGTAAGAGTAGGGGTGTAAATCCCGGTATCCTGACTAAATTCCCAATCTGGCCCTCGTACCACCATGGACACCTAATGTGTTTCCCAGGTGTTTTCTGTAAATGAGAATGTGTTTTCAGTCAAATTACCTGGTAAAATAAGGGATTAAATAATAGAATTTTTCCTTGTGGGGAATGGTAATATCTCCCCACTTATCCAAAATGTTCTTGTTTTACTATCCTCGAGATCTTCTGGTCCCCACAAGGACAGTTAAACAAACACATACACACTCCCTCGCTCAGTCTCCCACCCTCCCTATGTCACTCCCTCCTTACCTCCCTTCCTCTCTACCACCCTCCCTCCCTACCTACCACCCTCCCTCCTACCACCCTCCCTCTCTCCCACCCTCACTCCCTCTCTACCACCCACCCTCCCTCTCTCCCACCCTCCCTATGTCACTCCCTCCTTACCTCCCTCCCTCTCTACCACCCTCCCTCCCTACCTACCACCCTCCCTCGTACCACCCTCCCTGTCTCCCACCCTCACTCCCTCTCTACCACCCACCCTCCCTCTCTCCCACCCTCCCTATGTCACTCCCTCCTTACCTCCCTCCCTCTCTACCACCCTCCCTCCATACCTACCACCCTCCCTCTCTCCCACCGCCCTATGTCACTCCCTCCTTACCTCCCTCCCTCTCTCCCACCCTCACTCCCTCTCTACCACCCACCCTCCCTCTCTACCACCCTCCCTCCCTCACACCCTACCACCTTCCATCTCTACCATCCTACCACCCTCCATCTCTTTTACCCTCTCTCCCCACAACCCTCTATACCACCCTCCCTCTCTAGCACCCTCACTCCCTCCCTACCACCCTCCCCCTACCACCCTCACTTCCTCCATCCATATCTTCCTTCCTCCCTCCTCCCCCTCCCCTTGCTCTGCCCCCCCCTTTAAGGCTCCCTCCCTCCTTTCTCAGCCTCCCTCCTCCCCCTACCCTTCCTCAGCCCCCCCCCCCCTCCTCAGGCTCCCGCTCCCTCCTCCCCTTTCTCAGCCTCCCTTCTTCCTCCCTCAGCCTCCCTCTCTCTTTCTCACCCTCATGCCCTCCCTCTCTCTCTACCTATATTTCTCTTTCAGCCTCCCTCATGCCCTCCCTCCCTCTCTCTCTCTCTTTCCCTCCCCCTTCCCTTCCTCAAGTCCTCTTGACAGTTGAGAATATGAGAAAACAGAAGTCCTGCTGTGGATGAGAGGATGAAAGTGGTGCCTCTCTCTCTAGAGTACTGTTACTGTGTTTAAACAGCAATAAAGCCCTGAGTTACAGTACAATATATAGGGCATACCTGTCTGTAAGAGTATTGCCCTCTGATGGAGTGGGATGTACAGTTGAAGTCAGAAGTTTACATACACTTAGGTTGGAGTCATTAAAACTTGTTTTTCAACCACTCCACAAATTTCTTGTTAACAAACCATAGTTTTGGCAAGTCGGTTAAGACATCTACTTTGTGCATGACACAAGTCATTTTTCCAACAATTGTTTACAGACAGATTATTTCACTTATAATTCACTGTATCACAATTCCAGTGGGTCAGACGTTTACAAACACTAAGTTGACTGTGCCTTTAAACAGCTTGGAAAATTCAAGAAAATTATGTCATGGCTTTAGAAGCTTCTGATAGGCTAATTGACATCATTTGAGTCAATTGGAGGTGTACCTGTGGATGTATTTCAAGGCCTACCTTGAAACTCAGTGCCTCTTTGCTTGATATCAAGGGAAAATCAAAATAAATCAGCCAAGACCTCAGAAAAAAAATTGTAGACCTCCACAAGTTTGGTTCATCCTTGGGAGCAATTTCCAAATGCCTGAAGGTACCACTTTCATCTGTACAAACAAAAGTACGCAAGTATAAACACCATGGGACCACGCATCCGTCATACCGCTCAGGAAGGAGAAACCTTCTGTCTCCTAGAGATGAATGTACTTTGGTGCAAAAAGTGCAAATCAATCCCAGAACAACAGCAAAGGACCTTGTGAAGATGCTGGAGGAAACAGGTACAAAGGTATCTATACCCACAGTGAAATGAGTCCTATATGGACATAACCTGAAAGGCCGCTCAGCAAGGAAGAAGCCACTGCTCCAAAACCACCATAAAAAAGCCAGACTACGGTTTGTAACTGCACATGGGAACAAAGATCGTACTTTTTGGAGAAATGTCCTCTGGTCTGATGAAACAAGAATAGAACTGTTTGGCTATAATGACAATCGTTATGTTAGGAGGAAAAAGGGGGAGGCTTGCAAGCCGAAGAACACCATCCCAACCGTGAAGCACGGGGTTGGCAGCATCATGTTGTGTGGTTGCTTTGCTGCAGAAGGGACCGGTGCACTTCACAAAATAGATTGGATCATGAAGATGGAAAATTATGTGGATATATTGAAGCAACATCTCAAGACATCAGTGAGGAATTTAAAGCTTGGTCGCAAATGGGTCTTCCAAATGGACAATGACACCAAGCATACTTCCAAAGTTGTGGCAAAATGGCTTAAGGACAACAAAGTCAAGGTATTGGAGTAGCCCTGAGTTCAATCATATAGAACATTTGTGGGCAGAACTGAAAAAGCGTGTGCGAGCAAGGAGGCCTACCACCCTGACTCAGTTACACCAGCTCTGTCAGGAGGAATGTGTCAAAATTCACCCAACTTATTGTGGGAAGCTTGTGGAAGGCTAACGTTTGACCAAGTTAAACAATTTAAAGGCAATGCTTCCAAATACTAATTGAGTGTATGTAAACTTCTGACCCACTGGGAATGTGATGAAAGAAATAAAAGCTGAAATAAATAGTCTCTCTGCTATTACTCTGACATTTCACATTCTTAAAATAAAGTGGTGATCCTAACTGACCTAAGACAGGGAATTTTTACTAGGATTAAATGTCAAGAATTGTGAAAAACTGAGTTTAAATGTATTTGGCTAAGGTATATATAAACTTCATACTTCAACTGTATGCTGTGTGTTGTCTGGTTGGGTTTAGAGTAATAAAGTTATAGTCAAAATGTTTAATCAAATGAAAGTTTATTGGTCAAGGACACAGATTTGCACACAGATTTGTACACAGATGTTATCGCAGGTTCAGCGAAATGCTTGTGTTTCTAGCTCCAACAGTGCAGTAAGACCTAGCAACAATTCTAAAAATACAAATTAAGAATTATAAAAATATCAGAATGAGCGATTTCAGGGACCGGAATGTACAGTACATAAATATACAGTATATATACATGTAATGGTGGGTAAAGACAGTATGAACAGTATATGAATAGAAAAGGTGTGTACAGCAGTGTAAACATTATTAAAGTGACCAATGAGCTAGCCCCCTGCACCTCTCTGATTCAGAGGGGTTGGGTTAAATGGGGAAGACACATTTCATTTGAAGCCATTCCGTTGTACAACTGACTAGGTACGCCCCCTTTCCAATGTCCAATGAGTATGTACTCACGACAACAGTTTCCAAGGTGCAAGGCAGGGGTGGATTTAGTGATTTCGATGACCCAGGAAGAGGTCAGCATCCGAACCGTGCACCAACCAACTTTCCTTCAATTCGCAGAAAGCATCCGAGTGAGCGAAACAGCGCCCCTCTGTCTCACTATATGTAGCCCATGTATCGGATGCTGTCTGGCCAAAAAAGAGTATGACATGCCATACTACACATTAGAGGTCTTCATGGGTTGGACATGGGGCTTTCCCACCCAGACCCGATATGCATAAATATTTTATCTATATAGAGACCCATGACAAAGGGATCCGAGAACAATTAGACGCGTTCCGTACGGACCTGATCGGATCCAGACCCGGTCCAATCCCATCCAAAAAAGTATATTTTAAAGATACTTTATTAATAACCGGAGATGATAAAGCACGAGAGGGACAGAGGGAGAGAGAGGTGTGGTCCATTTCCATTTTCCCCATTTGTACTTTCTCAACTGTCAAAGGCAGCAATACGCAACAAAGTGTTTAGTCTGCCGGTAAACCACACGAAGAAGAACAAGGAGAGAGAGAGGTGCTGCCCTCGAAGACGGGGGGGGGGGGGGGGGGCTACTGCTGGTGAGTGAGTGACATGGTGGAGCAGGGAGGAGCCAGGGAGGGAGAGACAAGGAGGAGTCAGGGAGGGAGAGACAGCAACAAACACCTGCCATAGCTAGGTTATTTATCATCCAATATGATTTTATTTAATTGTTAAATAAAACATGTAAAAAAAATAACAGGCAAGTCCGTTCAGAACAAATTCAATTTAAAATTAATTTATCCCACCCGTGCTGAGAATCACTTTACACAAATATATTCTTATTTACAATGACGGCCTACCGCAGCCAAACCCAGATGATGCTGGGCCAATTGTGTATCACCCTATGGTACTCCCAGTCACAGCCAGTTTTTGATGCAGCCTAGACTCAAACAAGCGTCTGTAGTGACACCTCTAACACTGAGATGCAGTGTCTTAGACCGCTGCGCCACCCGGGAGACCAAATATAATTGAATAGTGCCTGTCTTGACTGCATCAAACCGGGGGAAGCTAGTTTATAGCTTGCTAGGCTAATTGAGGCTACATCCGCTTTCCTGTCCTACCCGTTCTCACAATATATTCTATTGAGTCTGTCGACAAAATTCAAAACTAAAAGGATACACCGTATCTTCTCTTCCATCCTCCCCCCTCTTCTCTTCCATTCTCCCCCTCTTCTCTTCCATCCTCCCCCCTCTTCTCTTCTATTCTCCTCCCTCTTCTCTTCCATTCTCCCCCTCTTCTCTTCCATTCTCTCCCTCTTCTCTTCCATCCTCCCCCCTCTTCTCTTCCATTCTCCCCCTCTTATCTTCCATTCTCCCCCCTCTTCTCTTACATTCTCCCCCTCTTCTCTTCCATTCTCCCCCCTCTTCTCTTCCATTCTCCCCCTCTTCTCTTCCATCCTCCCCCCTCTTCTCTTCCATCCTGCCCCATCTTCTCTTCCATTCTCCCCCTTTTCTCTTCCATTCTTCCCCCTCTTCTCTTCCATCCTCCCCCTCTTCTCTTCAATTCTCCCCCTCTTCTCTTACATTTCCCCCCCTCTTTTCTTTCATTCTCTCCCTCTTCTCTTCCATTCTCCCCCCTCTTCTCTTCCATTCTCCCCCCTTTTCTCTTCCATTCTCCCCCCTCTTCTCTTCCATCCTCCCCCCTCTTCTCTTCAATTCTCCCCCTCTTCTCTTCCATTTTCCCCCCTCTTTTCTTTCATTCTCTCCCTCTTCTCTTCCATTCTCCCCCCTCTTCTCTTCCATTCTCCCCCTCTTCTCTTCCATTATCCCCCCTTTTCTCTTCCATTGTCCCCCCTCTTGTCTTCCATTCCCCCCTCTTCTCTTCCATTCTCCCCCCTCTTCTCTTCCATTCTCCCCCGTCTTCTCTTCCATTCTCCCCCCTCTTCTCTTCCATTATCCCCCCTCTTTCCTTCCATTCCCCCCTCTTCTCTTTCATTATCCCCCCTCTTCTCTTCCATTATCCCCCCTCTTCTCTTCCATTATCCCCACTCTTCTCTTCCATTCTCCCCCCTCTTCTCTTCCATTCTCCCCCCTCTTCTCTTCCATTCTCCCCCCTCTTCTCTTCCATTATCCCCCCTCTTTCCTTCCATCCCCCCTCTTCTCTTTCATTATCCCCCCTCTTCTCTTCCATTATCCATACTCTTCTCTTCCATTCTCCCCCCTCTTCTCTTCCATTCTCCTCCCTCTTCTCTTCCATTCTCCTCCTCCCTCTCTCTTCTCTCGCTAGTCTTAATTCACCCCATCTCTATCGCCGGGGATAATGGGAGAGAATGGGACATGTGTATCACCCTATGGTACTCCCAGTCACAGCCAGTTTTTGATGCAGCCTAGACTCAAACAAGCGTCTGTAGTGACACCTCTAACACTGAGATGCAGTGCCTGAGACCGCTGTGCCACCCGGGAGACCAAATATAATTGAATAGTGCCTGTCTTGACTTCATCAAACCGGGGGAAGCTAGTTTATAGCTCGCTAGGCTAATTGAGGCTACATCCACTTTCCTGTCCTACCCGTTCTCACAATATATTCTATTGAGTCTGTCGACAAAATTCAAACTAAAAGGATACACCGTATCTTCTCTTCCATCCTCCCCCCTCTTCTCTTCCATTCTCCCCCTCTTGTCTTCCATTCTCCCCCCTCTTCTCTTCCATTCTCCCCCCTCTTCTCTTCCATCCTCACCCCTTTTCTCTTCCATTCTCCCCCTCTTCTCTTCCATTCTCCCCCTCTTCTCTTCCATCCTCCCCCAGCTTCTCTTCCATTCTCCCCCTCTTGTCTTCCATTCTCCCCCCTCTTCTCTTCCATTCTCCCCCTCTTCTCTTCCATCCTCCCCCCTCTTCTCTTCCATTCTCCCCCTCTTGTCTTCCATTCTCCCCCCTCTTCTCTTCCATTCTCCCCCCTCTTCTCTTCCATCCTCCCCCCTCTTCTCTTCCATTCTCCCCCTCTTCTCTTCCATTCTCCCCCCTCTTCTCTTCCATCCTCCCCCCTCTTCTCTTCCTTTCTCCCCCCTTTTCTCTTCCATTATCCCCCCTTTTCTCTTCCATCCTCCGCACTCTTCTCTTCCATCCTCCCCCCTCTTCTCTTCCATTCTCCCCCTCTTCTCTTCCATTCCCCCCCTCTTGTCATCCATTCTCCCCCCTCTTCTCTTCCATTCTCCCCCTCTTCTCTTCCATTCTCCCCCTCTTCTTTTCCATTCTCCCCCTCTCGTCTTCCATTCTCCCCCTCTTGTCTTCCATTCTCCCCCCTCTTCTCTTCCATTCTCCCCCTCTTGTCTTCCATTCTCCCCCTCTTGTCTTCCATTCTCCCCCCTCTTCTCTTCCATATCCCCCCTCTTCTCTTCCATATCCCCCTCTTCTCTTCTATTCTCCCCCCTCTTCTCTTCTATTCTCCCCCCTCTTCTCTTCCGTCCTCCCCCCTCTTCTCTTCCATTATCCCCCTTTTCTCTTTCATATCCCCCCTCTTCTCTTCCATTCTCCCCCCTCTTCTCTTCCCTCCTCCCCCCTCTTCTCTTCCATTATCCCCCCTTTTCTCTTCCATATCCCCCCTCTTCTCTTCCATTGACCCCCCTCTTATCTTCCATCCTCCCCCCTCTTCTCTTCCATTCTCCCCCCTCTTCTCTTCCATTGTCCCCCCTCTTCTCTTCCATTCTCCCCCCTCTTCTCTTCCATTCTCCTCCCTCTTCTCTTCCATTGTCCTCCCTCTTCTCTTCCATTCTCCTCCTCCCTCTCTCTTATCTTGCTAGTCTTAATTCACCCCATCTCTATCGCCGGGGGTAATGGGAGAGAATGGGACATTTCTTTCTCTGTNTAAAGAAACATACTGTAGCTATTATGTAACCCATTTGCTTTCACAGAGGACATAACTTATGAAAGTAAAAGGATTCATCTTTACTGCAATGACCCCCCCCCCCCTGTGTTCTCTGCTGTTCATTGTAACCAGGCAATGACCCCCCCCCCCCCCCTGTGTTCTCTGCTGTTCATTGTAACCAGGCAATGACCCCCCCCCCCCCCCCCCCCCCCCCCCTGTGTTCTCTGCTGTTTCATTGCAACCAGGCAATGACCCCCCCCCCCCCCCCCCCCCCCTGTGTTCTCTGCTGTTCATTGTAACCAGGCAATGACCCCCCCCCCCCCTGTGTTCTCTGCTGTTCATTGTAATCAGGCCTACATTTTGCTTTAGCCAACAGTCAGTCTTGTCTTGAGAACAGAATGAGAATAGAAATAGCTAAACCAAAACATCTACCCTCAAATATAGATGTTAGACTCACTTATTCAACTGGCAGGTTTTATTTTCCCAGTTGTCTCATAGTCTCACATTACCAGACCTTGGGCAAGCGTTCAAAGATTGAGGCAGTAAGCCGCTTGGCTCGAGAGACTGGTTGTCTCACGGCCGACATTTACTTTAGTCAATGCACAGGTCTTTGAAGTCAGGCACGACAAATGGAGAAGTAACATTGAGATGTGATAGCTGCTAGGGACTAAAGAGCATGAAGCTAAAACCCACACACACACACACACACACACACACACACACACACACACACACACACACACACACACACACACACACACACACACACACACACACACACACACACACACACACACACACACACTGAAGAGTGTGTGAAGAGCTGAAGAGCTCAAAGCATTCTAGCCTGGTTCTAACAAGTAGCAGCAGGCAGGCACAGTGAGCATCAGAGAGGGCCACACACACACACATATATATAGTGAGAGAGACAAAAGAAGAGAGAATGAGAGAGAGAGAGAGAGAGAGATAGAGGGTGAGAGAGAGATAGAGAGAGAGAGAGAGAGAGAGAGAGAGAGAGAGAGAGAGAGAGAGAGAGAGATGGAAGAGAGAAAATTAACAGCAATGACAAATTGTTTGATGAAGAATGCAAATACCTAAGAAAGAAATTGGGAAACCTGTCCAACCAAAATCATAGAGACCCAGAAAACCAGAGTCTACACCTTCACTATGGTGAATTACCAAAACAATACAGAAATATACTACGGAAAAAGAAGGAACAACACGTCAGAAATCAGCTGGAAGAAACCATAGAATCGAATCACTTCGGGGAAAATTTGAACACACTAACCAAACAACAACACAAAAGAGTTATCTAATCTCCAATATTTTTGGCTCTATAACAAACAACAAACAGAAAAAACATATACATGATCAACTACAAATCCACTAATACTACATGTAAATTATAAAATATATAGACCACAAATTCCAATTGACTATAATTAAATGTGTTAACATCATCCTCAGCTCTGGCATCTTCCACGGAATTTTGGAACCACGGACTGATTGAACCTAATAACTACTGTGGGATGTAACTTAGGGAAAATCCTCTACATTATCATTAATAGCAGACTTGTACATTTCCTCAGTGAAAACAAGGTACTGAGCAAATGTCAAATTGGCTTTTTCCAAATTACCGTGTGACAGACCACGTATTCATCCTGCACACCCTATTTGACAAAAAAACAGGGTCTGCTATACAAATTGATGGGAAGTGGTGATGAGGGAAAACATACAACATTATAAAATCCATGTAGACAAACAACAAGTGTGTGGTTAAAATTGGCAAAAATCACACATATTTCTTTCCACAGGGCCGCGGGGTGAGACAGGGATGCAGCTTAAGCTCCTCCCTCTTCAACATATTTATCAATGAATTGCCGAGGGCACTAGAACAGTCTGCAGCACCCAGCCTCACCCTACTAGAATCTGAAATATACTGTTTGCTGATGATCTGGTGCTTCTGTCACCAACCACGGAGGGTCTACACCTAGATCTTCTGCACAGATTCTGCCAGACCTGGTCCCTGACAGTAAATATCAGCAAGACAAAAATAATGGTGTTCCAAAAAGGTCCAGCCAGGACCACAAATACAAATTCCACCTAGACACCGTTGGCCTAGAGCACACAAAAAGGTAAACATTCCTCTGCTTAAACATCAGCGACACAAGTAACTTCCACAAAGCTGTGAACGATCTGAGAGACAAGGCTAGAAGAGCATTCTACGCCATCAAAAGGAACATTTGACATAACAATTAGGATCTGGCAAAAAAGACTTGAGTCGGTTATAGAACCCATTGCTCTTTATGGTTGTGAGGTCTGGGGTCTGCTCACCAACAAAGCAAAATGGAACAAACATCAAATTGAGGCTCTGCATGCAGAATTCTGCAAGAATCTCCTCCATGTATAACATAAAACATCAAATAATGCATGCAGAGCAGAGTTAGGCCAAAACCCACAAATTATCAAAATCCTGAAAATATAGACGTTAAATTCTACAATCATCTAAAAAGAAGTGATTCCCAAACCTTCCATAACAAAGCCATCACCTACAGAGAGATGAACCTGGAGTCCCCTAAGCAAGCTGGTCCTGGGGCTTTGTTCACAAACACAAACAGACCCCACAGAGCCCCAGGACAGCAACACAATTAGACATAACCAAATTGTGAGAAAACCAAAAGATAATCACTTGACACATTGGAAATAATTATCAAAAAAACTGAGCAAACTAGAACGTAATTTGGCCCTAAACCAGAGAGTACACAGTGGCAGAATACCTGACCACTGTGACCTACCCCAAATTAACGAAGGCTTTGACTATGTACAGACTCAGTGAGCATAGCCTTGCTATTGAGAAAAGTTGTCATAGTCTGTCTTCTCTTGGGAGCCAGGTCTGCCTAAGTGCACACTGCCGACAAAATGAGGTGGAAACTGAGCTGTACTTCCTAACCTTCTGAAAACTATATTACCATATTAGAGACTTATATTTCCCGCAGATTACACAAACCCACAAAGAATTCGAAAACAAATTCAATTTTGATAAATTCCCATATCTATTGGGTGAAATTCCACAGTGTGCAATTACAGCAGCAAGATTTGTGACTTGTTGCCACAAGAAAAGGGCAACAAGTGAAGAACAAACACCATTGTAAATACAACCTATATTTATGTTTATTTATTTTCCCTTTTGTACTTGAACTATTTGCACGTCATTACAATACTGTATGAAGACATAATATGACATTTGAAATGTCTTTATTGTTTTGAAACTTGTGTGAGTGTAACATTTACCTTTTACTTTTTATTTTTTATTTCACTTTTGTTTTTGTCCATTTCACTTGCTTTGGCAATGTAAACATACAGTTGAAGTCGGAAGTTTACATACACTTAGGTTGGAATCATTAAAACGAGTATTTAACCACTCCACATGTTTCCTGTTAACAAACTATAGTTTTGGCAAGTTGATTAGGACATCTACATTGTGCATGACACAAGTAATTTTCAAACAATTGTTTACAGACAGATTATTTCATATATAATTCACTGTACCACAATTCCAGTGGGTCAGAAGATGACATAAACAAAGTTGACTGTGCCTTTAAACAGCTTGGAAAATTCCAGACATTAATGTCATGGCTTTTGAAGCTTCTGATAGGCTAATTGACATCATTTGAGCCAATTGGAGGTGTATCTGTGGATGTATTTCAAGGCCTACCTTCAAACTCAATGCCTCTTTGCTTGACGTCAAGGGAAAATCAAAATAAATCACCCAAGACCTCAGAAAACATTTGTAGACCTCCACAAGTCTGGTTCATCCTTGGGAGCAATTTCCAAACGCCTGAAGGTACCACGCTCATCTGTACAAACAATAGTACGCAAGTATAAACACCATGGGCCTACGCAGCCGTCATACCGCTCAGGAAGGAGACGCCTTCTGTCTCCTAGAGATTAATGTACTTTGGTGCGAAAAGTGCAAATCAATCCCAGAACAACAGCAAAGGACCTTGTGAAGATGCTGGAGGAAACAGGTACTAAAGTATCTATATCCACAGTAGAACGAGTCCTATATCGACATAACCTGAAAGACCGCTCAGCAAGGAAGAAGCCACTGCTCCAAAACCACCATAAAAAGCCAGACTATGGTTTGCAACTGCACATGGGGACAAATATTGTACTTTTTGGAGAAATGTACTCTGGTCTGATGAAACAAGAATAGAACTGTTTGGCCATTATGACCATCGGTATGCTTGGAGGAAAAAGGGGGAGGCTTACAAGCCGAAGAACACCATCCCAACCATGAAGCATGGGGGTGGCAGCATCATGTTGTGGAGGTGCTTTGCTGCATGAGGGACTGGTGCAATTCACAAAATAGATGGCATCATGAGGAAAGAAAATAATGTGGATATATTGAAGCAACATCTCAAGACATCAGTCAGGAAGTTAAAGCTTGGTCGCAAATGGGCCTTCAAAATGGACAATCCCAAGCATACTTCCAAAGTTGTGGCAAAATGGCTTAAGGACATCAAAGTCAAGGTATTGGAGTGGCCATCACAAAGCCCTAACCTCAATCGTATAGAAAATTTGTGGGCAGAACTGAAAAAGTGTGTGCGAGCAAGGAGGCCTTCAAACCTAACTCAGTTACACCAGCTCTGTCAGGAGGAATGGGCCAAAATTCACCCAACTTATTGTGGGAAGCTTGTGGAAGGCTACCAGAAATGTTTTACCCAAGTTAAACATTTTAAAGGCAACGCTACTAAATATTAATTGAGTGTATGTAAACTTCTGACCCACTGGGAATGTGATGAAAGAAATTAAATCTGAAAAAAATATCATTCTCTCTACTATTATTCTGACATTTCACATTCTTAAAATAAAGTGGTGATCCTAACTGACCTAAGACAGGGAATTTTTACTATGATTATATGTCAGGGATTGTGAAAAACTGAGTTTAAATGTATTTGGTTAAGGTTTATGTAAACTTCCTACTTTAACTGTGTGTTTCCAATGCCAATAAAGCCCCTTGAATTGAATTGAGAGAGGGGGGGGGGGGGGGCTCCTCTATTATAGATAACAGAAACAAGATGGCAGCAGCACTTTTCACATGGTTTCATCATCACATCACCAGAGACTGGCTGGGTTTTCCCACACACACACACACACACACAGCCCTTGTGGCAAAATGCACTCAGGAGGGACTAATGCTCCGACTGATTTAATGAATGAAGGATAGAGAGATAGAAAGAGAGAGAGAGAGAAAGAGAGATGGCATGTACTTTACTATGTACCTACTTAGCTGTCATAAAGATTCTAACTCTTAAACACTGTTCAATAATGCATTATGCTTGCCTGAGAGACCTTAGCTTATTTTACCTCACCCCCTTCCCCCCTGATCTCTCTCTCTCTCTCTCTCTCTCTCTCTCTCTCTCTCTTTCTCTCTCTCTCACACACACACACACACACACACACTAACACACACACCGCATAAATAATTCAAGGTGAATTAATTCACCTTGAGATTGAGATTGGGCTTTTAAATTGTAGAAAACCGCATAGGGAGGCTCAGATAATTAATTGACGGGTATAGTTCTCCACTGTACTGAATGAAGTGACGGGTATAGTTCTCCACTCTACTGAATGAAGTGACGGGTATAGTTCTCCACTGTACTGAATGAAGTGACGGGTATAGTTCTCCACTGTACTGAATGAAGTGACGGGTATAGTTCTCCACTCTACTGAATGAAGTGACGGGTATAGTTCTCCACTGTACTGAATGAAGTGACGGGTATAGTTCTCCACTGTACTGAATGAAGTGACGGGTATAGTTCTCCACTCTACTGAATGAAGTGACGGGTATAGTTCTCCACTGTACTGAATGAAGTGACGGGTATAGTTCTCCACTGTACTGAATGAAGTGACGGGTATAGTTCTCCACTCTACTGAATGAAGTGACGGGTATAGTTCTCCACTGTACTGAATGAAATGACGGGTATAGTTCTCCACTGTACTGAATGAAATGACGGGTATAGTTCTCCACTGTACTGAATGAAGTGACGGGTATAGTTCTCCACTGTACTGAATGAAATGACGGGTATAGTTCTCCACTGTACTGAATGAAGTGACGGGTATAGTTCTCCACTGTACTGAATGAAATGACGGGTATAGTTCTCCACTGTACTGAATGAAGTGACGGGTATAGTTCTCCACTGTACTGAATGAAGTGACGGGTATAGTTCTCCACTGTACTGAATGAAGTGACGGGTATAGTTCTCCACTCTACTGAATGAAGTGACGGGTATAGTTCTCCACTGTACTGAATGAAATGACGGGTATAGTTCTCCACTGTACTGAATGAAGTGACGGGTATAGTTCTCCACTGTACTGAATGAAGTGACGGGTATAGTTCTCCACTCTACTGAATGAAGTGACGGGTATAGTTCTCCACTCTACTGAATGAAGTGACGGGTATAGTTCTCCACTCTACTGAATTAAGTGACGGGTATAGTTCTCCACTGTACTGAATGAAGTGACGGGTATAGTTCTCCACTCTACTGAATGAAGTGACGGGTATAGTTCTCCACTGTACTGAATGAAGCGTGTGGATGGTATGGTAAAGCTTGAAAACATTTAGTCTAACACTAGCATCCTGATGCCTTTGGAAGAGTGCAGTACAGGAAGGAAGGGTACAGTACAGGAAGGAAGGATACAGTACAGGAAGGAAGGGTACAGTACAGGAAGGAAGGGTACATTACAGGAAGGAAGGGTACAGTACAGGAAGGAATGAAGAAAGGTACCGGACAAGAAGAGTACAGCGAAGGATGGACTTTTTTACCTTTATTTAACTAGGCAAGACAGTTAAGAACAAATTATTATTTACAATGACAGGCTGGACAACACTGAGCCAATTGTACGCCGCCCTATGGGACTCCCAATCATGGCTGGTTTGGGAGTCAGCGTGGATTTGAACCAGGTTGTGTGTAAGTGACATTTCTAGCAGTGAGATGCAGTACCTCAGACCGCTGCGCCACTCGGGAGCCCAGTACAGGAAGGAAGGGGAGGGTACAGTACAGGAAGGAAGGAGAGGGTACAGTACAGGAAGGAAGGGGAGGGTACAGTACAGGAAGGAAGGGGAGGGTACAGTACAGGAAGGAAGGGGAGGGTACAGTACAGGAAGGAAGGGGAGGGTACAGTACAGGAAGGAAGGGGAGGGTACAGTACAGGAAGGAAGGGGAGGGTACAGTACAGGAAGGAAGGGGAGGGTACAGTACAGGAAGGAAGGGGAGGGTACAGTACAGGAAGGAAGGGGAGGGTACAGTACAGGAAGGAAGGGGAGGGTACAGTACAGGAAGGAAGGGGAGGGTACAGTACAGGAAGGAAGGGGAGGGTACAGTACAGGAAGGAAGGGGAGGGTACAGTACAGGAAGGAAGGGGAGGGTACAGTACAGGAAGGAAGGGGAGGGTACAGTACAGGAAGGAAGGGGAGGGTACAGTACAGGAAGGAAGGGGAGGGTACAGTACAGGAAGGAAGGGGAGGGTACAGTACAGGAAGAAAGGGGAGGGTACAGTACAGGAAGGAAGGGGAGGGTACAGTACAGGAAGGAAGGGGAGGGTACAGTACAGGAAGGAAGGGGAGGGTACAGTACAGGAAGGAAGGGGAGGGTACAGTACAGGAAGGAAGGGGAGGGTACAGTACAGGAAGGAAGGGGAGGGTACAGTACAGGAAGGAAGGGGAGGGTACAGTACAGGAAGGAAGGGGAGGGTACAGTACAGGAAGGAAGGGGAGGGTACAGTACAGGAAGGAAGGGGAGGGTACAGTACAGGAAGGAAGGGGAGGGTACAGTACAGGAAGGAAGGGGAGGGTACAGTACAGGAAGGAAGGGGAGGGTACAGTACAGGAAGGAAGGGGAGGGTACAGTACAGGAAGGAAGGGGAGGGTACAGTACAGGAAGGAAGGGGAAGGTACAGTACAGGAAGGAAGGGGAGGGAACAGTACAGGAAGGAAGGGGAGGGTACAGTACAGGAAGGAAGGGGAGGGTACAGTACAGGAAGGAAGGGGAGGGTACAGTACAGGAAGGAAGGGGAGGGTACAGTACAGGAAGGAAGGGGAGGGTACAATACAGGAAGGAAGGGGAGGGTACAGTACAGGAAGGAAGGGGAGGGTACAGTACAGGAAGGAAGGAGAGGGTACAGTACAGGAAGGAAGGGGAGGGAACAGTACAGGAAGGAAGGGGAGGGTACAGTACAGGAAGGAAGGGGAGGGTACAGTACAGGAAGGAAGGGGAGGGTACAGTACAGGAAGGAAGGGGAGGGTACAGTACAGGAAGGAAGGGGAGGGTACAGTACAGGAAGGAAGGGGAGGGTACAGTACAGGAAGGAAGGGGAGGGTACAGTACAGGAAGGAAGGGGAGGGTACAGTACAGGAAGGAAGGGGAGGGTACAGTACAGGAAGGAAGGGGAGGGTACAGTACAGGAAGGAAGGGGAGGGTACAGTACAGGAAGGAAGGGGAGGGTACAGTACAGGAAGGAAGGGGAGGGAACAGTACAGGAAGGAAGGGGAGGGTACAGTACAGGAAGGAAGGGGAGGGTACAGTACAGGAAGGAAGGGGAGGGTACAGTACAGGAAGGAAGGGGAGGGTACAGTACAGGAAGGAAGGGGAGGGTACAGTACAGGAAGGAAGGGGAGGGTACAGTACAGGAAGGAAGGGGAGGGTACAGTACAGGAAGGAAGGGGAGGGTGCAGTACAGGAAGGAAGGGGAGGGTACAGTACAGGAAGGAAGGGGAGGGTACAGTACAGGAAGGAAGGGGAGGGTACATTACAGGAAGGAAGGAGGGGGTACAGTACAGGAAGGAAGGGGAGGGTACAGTACAGGAAGGAAGGGGAGGGTGCAGTACAGGAAGGAAGGGGAGGGTGCAGTACAGGAAGGAAGGGGAGGGTACAGTACAGGAAGGAAGGGGAGGGTACAGTACAGGAAGGAAGGGGAGGGAACAGTACAGGAAGGAAGGGGAGGGTACAGTACAGGAAGGAAGGGGAGGGTACAGTACAGGAAGGAAGGGGAGGGTACAGTACAGGAAGGAAGGGGAGGGTACAGTACAGGAAGGAAGGGGAGGGAACAGTACAGGAAGGAAGGGGAGGGTACAGTACAGGAAGGAAGGGGAGGGTACAGTACAGGAAGGAAGGGGAGGGTACAGTACAGGAAGGAAGGGGAGGGTACAGTACAGGAAGGAAGGGGAGGGTACAGTACAGGAAGGAAGGGGAGGGTACAGTACAGGAAGGAAGGGGAGGGTACAGTACAGGAAGGAAGGGGAGGGTACAGTACAGGAAGGAAGGAGAGGGTACAGTACAGGAAGGAAGGGGAGGGTACAGTACAGGAAGGAAGGGGAGGGTACAGTACAGGAAGGAAGGAGGGGGAGGGTACAGTACAGGAAGGAAGGAGGGGGAGGGTACAGTACAGGAAGGAAGGGGAGGGTACAGTACAGGAAGGAAGGAGGGGGAGGGTACAGTACAGGAAGGAAGGGGAGGGTACAGTACAGGAAGGAAGGAGGGGGAGGGTACAGTACAGGAAGGAAGGAAGGGGAGGGTACAGTACAGGAAGGAAGGAGGGGGAGGGTACAGTACAGGAAGGAAGGAGGGGGAGGGTACAGTACAGGAAGGAAGGAAGGGGAGGGTACAGTACAGGAAGGAAGGAAGGGGAGGGTACAGTACAGGAAGGAAGGGGAGGGTACAGTACAGGAAGGAAGGAAGGGGAGGGTACAGTACAGGAAGGAAGGGGAGGGTACAGTACAGGAAGGAGGGGGAGGGTACAGTACAGGAAGGAAGGGGAGGGTACAGTACAGGAAGGAGGGGGAGGGTACAGTACAGGAAGGAAGGAAGGGGAGGGTACAGTACAGGAAGGAAGGGGAGGGTACAGTACAGGAAGGAAGGAGGGGGAGGTTACAGTACAGGAAGGAAGGGGAGGGTACAGTACAGGAAGGAAGGAGGGGGAGGGTACAGTACAGGAAGGAAGGAGGGGGAGGGTACAGTACAGGAAGGAAGGGGAGGGTACAGTACAGGAAGGAAGGAGGGGGAGGGTACAGTACAGGAAGGAAGGGGAGGGTACAGTACAGGAAGGAAGGAGGGGGAGGGTACAGTACAGGAAGGAAGGAAGGGGAGGGTACAGTACAGGAAGGAAGGAGGGGGAGGGTACAGTACAGGAAGGAAGGAGGGGGAGGGTACAGTACAGGAAGGAAGGGGAGGGTACAGTACAGGAAGGAAGGGGAGGGTACAGTACAGGAAGGAGGGGGAGGGTACAGTACAGGAAGGAAGGAAGGGGAGGGTACAGTACAGGAAGGAAGGGGAGGGTACAGTACAGGAAGGAAGGAGGGGGAGGGTACAGTACAGGAAGGAAGGGGAGGGTACAGTACAGGAAGGAAGGAGGGGGAGGGTACAGTACAGGAAGGAAGGAGGGGGAGGGTACAGTACAGGAAGGAAGGAGGGGGAGGGTACAGTACAGGATGGAAGGGGAGGGTACAGTACAGGATGGAAGGAAGGGGAGGGTACAGTACAGGAAGGAAGGAGGGGGAGGGTACAGTACAGGAAGGAAGGAGGGGGAGGGTACAGTACAGGAAGGAAGGAAGGGGAGGGTACAGTACAGGAAGGAAGGAAGGGGAGGGTACAGTACAGGAAGGAAGGAAGGGGAGGGTACAGTACAGGAAGGAAGGAAGGGGAGGGTACAGTACAGGAAGGAAGGAAGGGGAGGGTACAGTACAGGAAGGAAGGAAGGGGAGGGTACAGTACAGGAAGGAAGGGGAGGGTACAGTACAGGAAGGAAGGGGAGGGTACAGTACATAAGGTACCATTTGAGACCTATCCCATGTGTGATAGGACAGGTAATATCTCATCTTTCTCCCCTGGCAGATACATGTGTGGGTGGTTTGGACCATATTCATCCCAATGAGCCACAGAGAAAGCTGAGTCTCGGGAAATTGGATGGATTTTAGATGGCCATGGACACAAACCTCAACCCTACACTAGATCCAGTTGAAATAGCATTTACAGGACACTCCTGAGCCCTGCTGTCATCGGTCTGTCTGAGCTATAAGATTGGCAGGCCATTAGGGAGATGGAGTGGAGATGTCCAGTGTTTGTGGGGTTTCTGTCTTAGTTTCATGGTATGTGTGTGTGTGTGTGTGTGTGTGTGTGTGTGTGTGTGTGTGTGTGTGTGTGTGTGTGTGTGTGTGTGTGTGTGTCTGTGTCTGTGTGTGTGTGTGTGTGTGTGTGTGTGTGTGTGTGTGTGTGTGTGTGTGTGTGTGTGTGTGTGTGTGTGTGTGTGTGTGTGTGTGCGTGCGTGCGTGCGTGTCTGTGTCTGTGTCTGTGTCTGTGTCTGTGTCTGTGTGTGTATGTGCAAGTCTCCCCCGGTGCTATCATACTGTGTGACTTGATAAACTGTCAGAGCGCGAGTCAGTGGTTTGGTTAGTGAACACCTAAAGGCCTGTGTGTCTCTCAGTTCTCAGCTGTGGGTTCAGAAGAACAGACCGTATGCTGAAATCAGTCTAATTCTTAATTCATCTGTGAAAGAAAACAGCTGAAGAGATCAAGGTGTGCTTTGAGGAGTGTTTAGAGACGGTTCTCCTCTGTCAATGTGTGTAGTTTGGTTCCTGGAAATGGAGGATTCCCATAGAAAGAGGACAGGTGGAAGTCCCCTTATGATGCATGGTCCTGTCAACACTAAATGTAATGAACACATGATGGAGCTTTTTTCATCTCTGTTTCTATCTCTCTCTCTCTCTCGTTTTGTAGTGGTATCCTTGAGAAGAAATGTGGCACCATCATCCTGTCAGCCGAGGAGTTGGGGAACTGCAGAGTAAGTACACAATAATTGAACTGTCACCTTTTCATTTCATTCCTACAGTCAACCAAATAGAGTAGAACATCATGTTTTACAAGTGACTCAGTGTTTAAATACTGCAGATGTTCACCTCATTATCAAAACACAAGATATACAAATCTACTAAATATGTTAGCTAGACCATAGAGAATAACCAGTCTATTAGAGGTTGTTAGGCCATAGGGAATAACCAGTCTATTAGAGGTAGTTAGGCCATAGAGAATAACCAGTCTATTAGAGGTAGTTAGGCCATAGAGAATAACCAGTCTATCAGAGGTTGTTAGGCCATAGAGAATAACCAGTCTATTAGAGGTAGCTAGACTATAGAGAATAACCAGTCTATTAGAGGTAGTTAGGCCATAGAGAATAACCAGTCTATTAGAGGTAGATAGGCCATAGAGAATAACCAGTCTATTAGAGGTAGTTAGGCCATAGAGAATAACCAGTCTATTAGAGGTAGTTAGGCCATAGAGAATAGCCAGTCTATTAGAGGTAGTTAGGCCATAGAGAATAACCAGTCTATTAGAGGTAGTTAGACCATAGAGAATAACCAGTCTATTAGAGGTAGTTAGGCCATAGAGAATAACCAGTCTATTAGAGGTAGTTAGGCCATAGAGAATAACCAGTCTATTAGAGGTAGTTAGGCCATAGAGAATAACCAGTCTATTAGAGGTAGTTAGGTCATAGAGAATAACCAGTCTATTAGAGGTAGTTAGGCCATAGAGAATAACCAGTCTATTAGAGGTTGTTAGGCCATAGTGAATAACCAGTCTATTAGCAATAGTTTTAGCCATAGAGAAGAATTGGTGTGGTATATATTGGCTATATACGACACCCCCTCAGGCCTTATTGCTAAATTGTTTGAGCCATATAGTAGGAGGATACAGTATACTGCTCTACAGTATATGCTAGGCCTGTAACCCATTAAGAACTTGTATATTAGCCATGTGTTGTAACATATGAAGATTGTGTCCAATAAATATGGTGAACATCACATCCATATTCTGTGTAACAGAAGGTATTACAACCCCCCCCCCCCCCCCCCCCCCCCCAACCCGTTCACGAAAATGGTCATGTGGCCTTGGGTTGCCATATGAAGCAGTCAGACAGGCATCGAAACATTCAGTTACTGTTCGATTGAACGTTAGAATGGACAAAACGAGTGATCTAAGCGACTTTGAGCGTGGTTATGATCGTCGGTGCCAGGTACGCCGGTTCCAGTATCTCAGAAATGGCCCGCCTCTTGGGCTTCTCACTCACGGCAGTGTGTAGGATTTACCGAGAATGTGGCGACAAACAAACAAACATCCAGCCAGTGGCAGTCCTGTGGGCGAAAACATCTTGTTGACGAGAGAGGTCGAAGGAGAAGGGCAAAAATCGTGCAAGCTAACAGGCGGGCCACAAACAGGCAAATAATGGCGCTGTACAACACGGGTGTGCAGAACGGCATCTCAGAACGCACAACTCCTATCAGATAAAAACAAGAAGAAAAGGATTTAGTGGGCACGCGATCACCAACCCGGGACAACTGATGAGTGGAAAAAATAATGCCTGGTCTGACAAATTGCAGTTCCTGTTGCGTCATGCTGATGACAAAGTCAGGATTTGCTGATGACAAAGTCAAAGTCAAAGAAAAGCAGCATAAAATAACATTTATGCTTGATCCGAAAATGTGGTTGGAGGCTCTGTTGGAGGGTGTGACGTAATTGCGGAGCCTCCGGAGGAATGCTGGGGCCAAATTGAACTCGGTACCACATCGCCGTCTCAGATTTTGTAACAATTCGTATAGCTCCACATTGACATGATTAGTTGACGGTAGGTTGGGGCGGGAGGTCCTGTTTAAACACAAACTCACTTCCTCTTGACAACATCCTTCACAACAGCTCTGTTCAACAGCTCTGCGCTGCTCCGCAAAGCGCAAGACGTATGAATGTCCTGACTTCTGCAGAGGCCATATCACCGTAAATTTTGCACAGCCAATGCAGACGTCTGATTGAACATGTAGCGCCTTCGAGTCCATGCCCCCATCCTGCCTGGTGTGTCTACGGTACAGGCTGGTGGCGGTGGTGTTATGGTGTGTCTACGGTACAGGCTGGTGGCGGTGGTGTAATGGTGTGTCTACGGTACAGGCTGGTGGCGGTGGTGTAATGGTGTGTCTACGGTACAGGCTGGTGGCGGTGGTGTAATGGTGTGTCTACGGTACAGGCTGGTGGCGGTGGTGTAATGGTGTGTCTACGGTACAGACTGGTGGCGGTGGTGTAATGGTGTGTCTACGGTACAGGCTGGTGGCGGTGGTGTTATGGTGTGGGGAATGTTTTCCTAGCACACGTTATGTTCATTGATACCAATTGAGTAACATTTCCACCCACAAAGAATTCAGGGTGTTCTGGATGCAAAGGTGGTCCGACCCGATGGTCTGTATCATAGGATGATTGTGTCCATACATACAAGATGAACATCAGAGACTATCTATACTGATTGTATATGACTCTATTTATCTCTATGGTGAACCTGCTATGACTATGAATGCCTCTTTATCGAGCCCATGCTTATTCTAATCACCAGGACAGACCTTCAGTTTTAATAGCCTAT
The DNA here is from genome assembly GCF_029448725.1 of Salvelinus fontinalis. Lineage (NCBI taxonomy): Eukaryota > Metazoa > Chordata > Actinopteri > Salmoniformes > Salmonidae > Salvelinus > Salvelinus fontinalis. The sequence goes on along the minus strand of NC_074672.1, from coordinate 43,839,641 downwards.
GCTATGTCCATTAATAATGCTGCTGGGTCCGTTAATAATGCTGCTATGTCCATTAATAATGCTGCTGTACCGCCAATAATGCTGCTGGGTCCGTTAATAATGCTGCTGGGTTCATTAATAATGCTGCTGGGTCCATTAATAATGCTGCTGTGTCCGTTAATAATGCTGCTGGGTCCATTAATAATGCTGCTGGGTCCATTAATAATGCTGCTGGGTCCATTAATAATGCTGCTGTGTCCGTTAATAATGCTGCTGGGTCCATTAATAATGCTGCTGGGTCCATTAATAATGCTGCTGGGTCCGTTAATAATGCTGCTGGGTCCATTAATAATGCTGCTGTGTCCGTTAATAATGCTGCTGGGTCCATTAATAATGCTGCTGGGTCCATTAATAATGCTGCTGGGTCCATTAATAATGCTGCTGGGTCCATTAATAATGCTGCTGGGTCCATTAATAATGCTGCTGTGTCCATTAATAATGCTGCTGGGTCCATTAATAATGCTGCTGGGTCCATTAATAATGCTGCTGGGTCCATTAATAATGCTGCTGGGTCCATTAATAATGCTGCTGTACCGCCAATAATGCTGCTGGGTCCATTAATAATGCTGCTGTGTCCATTAATAATGCTGCTGGGTACATTAATAATGCTGCTGTGTCCGTTAATAATGCTCATTGGCTTTCTCTCTGTGGCTCTAAGTGAGGCCAGTAAATAAGCACTTTACAGCATTACAGCCCTGCTAGTGGAGCAAGGGGAAGAGAGAGAAGAGAGGAACGAAGGGAGAGAGTGGGGAGAGAGGAACAAGGGGAGAGAGGGAGTAGAGAGGGAAAGGGGAGATCGGGGAAAGACAGGAGCGAGGGGAAAGAAATGGGAGAGAAGAGCAGGGGGAGAGAAGGGGGAGAGAGGAGCAAGGGGAGAGAGGGGAGGAAGAGGAACAAGGGGAGAGAGGGGAGATACGGGAACGAGGCCCACTTCCCACTGTAAAGGGCCATTGAAATTGAATGGACATTTTTACATATAATTTCTGCCACGAAGATGGCTGCCGGTCTACGGTGCCCCAGACTAATCCTTCTCTGGTCCCCAAACTACCAATGGGATATCCTGTAGCTTGGCTGTTCCCACAGTCTTCTGGTCCCCAAACTACCAATGGGATAACTCGTATCACGGCTGTTCCCACACTGTCATCCCCCTCTGTTGTCTCCCATCCAGAGGTAAAGAGTGCTGCAGCCTAACTGATTGACTGGTGATGATGTGTTATCCATAGCTAATGGAAAGCTCTACCAGCCAGTCAGCATAATGTTGGTTAATGCCATGTCGTGTCTGATATGGTGCCTTTACAGCCAGCTGGCAGAGCCCACTGGTTAGCAGTCTCTGATGAATGTCTCAATAGTTGATTTGTTTCTGGGTGCGGAGATTACTGGTTAGTTACAATATACTGTACGTGGTTATTGACCAATTATTACTTTCAAGCTACATTGTTTCTTTGTTTTTTTGTGAACAATTGTTTTTATTGAGTCATAAAATGACAATCAATGAGAAACAATTAAAAAAAAATCTGTGAGTTTCTTGATTACTGAAGACTGGGATATGAGTCATGACAAGGTCCTGGTGTCAGTAATAAAGTATGGTGGTGTATCAGGTGTCAAGTGACGGTTCCGTATTGGTACTGCTGAGTCATACAATAGGCGGCCATCTTGTTTTGCTTTAGATACAGCCGGATGACACAAATGAGACAACCTCAATATCTGTCACTTCCTTCTATTATGTTAAGACAGAAAAACAACACCTCTTGACAGACACAAAGACAAAGATAATTAAACCAAGATAACTCGTAGAGTGATTATGTCTGCATAGAAAACAGCAATAGAGCAGTTTGCATCCATTTAGTCACCACAGTTGTAATCAGAAATGCATTTTTCTCTCTCCTTCAAACCAACAATGTATTTTATTTCCAACTGTGTTGATTGGATATTACAGAGGTCATCAGAGCTACTCGGTTTGCTAAACAAGAGGTATTACATTTCATTCTACAATATTACATCCACCAGCTATTCTTTCCCAGGCACTGTTCCAAAATCTATATTACTAGCAAATGGGTAATAAAGCAGTGTACTGTATTGAGTATACATTCTAAGTGGCATGCTAGTGTGGATATTGGAACATAGCCTAGGGTCTGTGCTTTGAACATATAAAGGTTATAGCCCAGTTAGAGTTGTGGGCTGCTGGCCAAGACATACCTGAATTCAAATAGTATCTCTGTTATTGGTTTCCTTTGTGCAAGGCAAGCTCAAACAACGGCAAGCTGAAGTAAACAAATCCTATTTGAACCAGGTCTGCAAGCCCAGTTTTGGGCTGTTGTCCAAGGCCTGGAGCAGTGTGGTGGGTCGAGGGGCAGGTCAGAGGATGTACTGTGAGTAATGTGGGTCATGAGGTTCGATAGAGCCAATGTGTTCAGGCCCAAGAGCACCCATCACTAGCCTGGCCTGAATAAATCAATTAATTGGGATCGCTAGAGTGAATGTGTTCAGGCCTCGACAGCACCCACACAATCACGCATGTGACATAGACCTGATGGCTATTGGCTACACTTGAGAGAGAAGGAAATGGTTTTGTCCACACAGGAATAAATTACAAGTTGGTAAAAATAGGGCTTCCATTTATATCTATCAATATGCTGCAGTCTCATCCCCTGTACTGTACTATACTATATTATACTGTACTGTATTATACTATACTGTACTATACTATATTATATTATAGTGTACTGTATTATACTATACTATATTACTCTGTACTGTATTAAACTATACTGTACTATACTATATTATACTGTACTGTAAATGTTTTTTATACTATATTATACTGTACTGTAAATGGTTTTGTCCACACAGGATTAAATTACAAGTTGGTGAAAATAGGGCTTCCATTTATATCTATCAATATGCTGCAGTCTCATCCCCTGTACTGTACTATACTATATTATACTGTACTGTATTATACTATACTGTACTATACTATATTATATTATAGTGTACTGTATTATACTCTACTATATTACTCTGTACTGTATTAAACTATACTGTACTATATTATACTGCACTACATTATACTATACTGTACTATATTATACTGTACTGTATTAAACTATACTGTACTATACTATATTATACTGTACTGCATTATACTATACTGTACTATACTATATTATACTGTGCTGTATTATACTATACTATATTACACTGTACTGTATTAAACCATACTGTAATATACTATATTATACTACACCGCATTATACTATACCGTGCTATACTATATTATACTGTACTGTATTAAACTATACTGTACTATAATATATTATATTATACTGTACTGTAGTATAATATACTGTACTATACCATATTATACTGTACTGTGTTAAACTATACTGTGCTATACTATATTATACTGTACTGTATTATACTATACTGTACTATACTATATTATACTGTACTGTATTAAACTATACTGCACTATACTATATTATACTGCACTGTATTATACTATACTGTACTATACTATATTATACTGTATTATAATATACTATATTACACTGTACTGTATTAAACTATACTGTACTATACTATATTATAGTGTACTGTATTATACTATACTGTACTATACTATGTTATACTGTACTGTATTAAACTATACTGTACTCTACTATATTATACTGTACTGCATTATACTATACTGTACTATACTATATTATACTGTATTATAATATACTATATTACACTGTACTGTATTAAACTATACTGTACTATACTATATTATAGTGTACTGTATTATACGATACTGTACTATACTATGTTATACTGTACCGTATTATACTATACTGCACTATACTATATTATACTGTACTGTATTATACTATACTGTACTATACCATATTACACTGTACTGTATTAAACTATACTGTAATATACTATATTATACTGCACTGTATTATACTGCACTGTACTATACTATATTACACTGTATCATACTATACTGCACTATACTGTATAATACTGTATTGCATTATACTATACTGTACCATTCTATATTATACTGTACTGTACTATACTATATTACACTGTACTGCATTATACTATACTACACTATACTATATTATATTATACTGCACTACATTATACTATACTGTACTATACTATACTGCACTGTATTAAACTATACTGTACTATACTATATTATACTGTGCTGTATTATACTATACTGTACTATGTTATACTATACTGGGCTATACTATATTATACTGTACCGTATTAAACTATACTATAATGTCTATACTATAGTATACTGTACTGTGGTATGGTATACTGTGCTATGCTATAATATACCGCACCGTATTATACTATACTGGACTATACTATATTATACTATACTGTGCTCTACTATATTACACTGTGCTGTATTAAACTATACTGTACTATACTATATTATACTGTACTGTATTATACTATGCTGTACTATACTATATTATACTGTACTGTATTATACTATACTGTACTATACGTAAGAGATAATCAACAAAATAAGACGTGAAGGTGTGTTCCACGACACGCTAGCGGACTGGAACTAACCTTCCACTGAGTTGCGTTATTTTCCAGATAACGCATAGAGCTCCGAGTTGATTATCCCTTTTATACCATGGCTATAATTTAGCACATTTGTGGCTAGTAATTGATTCATTTGCAGGTAGAAATGTGTTCAACATCCACCGAAGTAGCCTTTAGGTTTAGAAGATAGTCGCAGTACAGTTGCCTTGGTAACCAAACAAACAGACTTGCTAGTTTAGTTTACCAAACCATCAGGTCTAGCTTGCTATTATGATAATTGAATCGAACAATATTGTTTTCAATTCGACGTTTGCTTTCGAAAGCTGCTCAAACATAGAACATGTAAGAATGAACTGAATAAATTCTGCCGTGGTGACATACAGCGCGTTATAGGGGAATAACGCATGCTCTAGAATGCCCTTCAAGCTAATCAGAAACGAGTAGTCAACAATGCCGTGGTATAATGCATTATAATATACTATACTGTACTTTACTGCATTATACTGTACTATACTATACTGTATTACACTTTACTATACTGTATTATACTATACTGTATTATAAACTGGCTGGTTCGAGCCTTGAACGCTGCTTGGCTTACAGCCGTGGTATATCATACCTATACGGGTATGACAAATCACTTATTTTTCTGCTCTAATTACATTGGTAACCAGTTTATAATAGCAATAAGGCGCCTCTGGGGTTTATGGTACATGGCCAATATACCACGGCTAAGGGATGTGTCCAGGCACTCCGCTATGCGTTGTGCGTAAGAACAGCCCTTAGCCGTGATATTACATTTACATTTAAGTCATTTAGCAGACGCTCTTATCCAGAGCGACTTACAAATATTGGCCATATAACACAACCCCTTGTGCCTTATTGCTTAATTACACTATTCTGTACTATGCTATACTGTATTATACTGTATTATACTATACTGTACTATACTATATTATACTGTATTATACTGTACTGTATATACTGTACTATATACCATATTATTCTGTATTATACTATACTGTATATACTGTACTATATACCATATTATTCTGTATTATACTGTACTGTATATACTGTACTATATACCATATTATTCTGTATTATACTATACTGTACTGCATTATACTATACTCTACAGTATCATACTTTAATGTACTGTATTATACTATACTATAAAGTATCAAACTTTACTGTATTATATTGTACTATGCTGTATTGCACTGTACTGTGCTGTACTATACTGTATTATACTGTGCAGTACTATACTATATTAAACGGTAATGTACTGTACTGTAATGTATTATACTATACAGTATCGTACTGTACTGTATTATACTGTAATGTGTTACACTATACTGCACTGTACTATACTTTGATATATTATGCTAAACTGTACTGTATTATACTATACTCTGCTGTATTATACTATACTGTACTCTACTATGCTATACTATACTGTACTGTACTATAATGTATTATACTGAACTGTACTTTCACACTAAACTATACTATACTGTGTTATATTATACGGTACTATTTTATACTACACTGTCGTGTACTATACTATAATGTATTATACTTAACTGTGCTGTAAACGAAACTATACTATAGTATATTATATTATACTGTACTGTATATACTATACTGTACTTTCCTATACTCTACTATACTGTATTATACTATACTGTACTCTCCTATACTATACTGTACTCTACTCTACTATAGTGTATTATACTATACTGTACTCTCCTATACTATACTGTACTCTACTCTACTATAGTGTATTATACTATACTGTACTGCAATTCAGAGGCACTTATGTACGGTACCTGGTATCCTCTAGCCATCCAACAGAACACGTACTTCCAACCCTCAAGCTCAACGCACTAAAAGGGTTCCAGACAGAGAGAGATGAACATAGAACGTGATGAACATAGAACGTGTGTGTGTCCTTGTGTAACGATCGTCGTAATCCTCCTCCTCGGATGAGGAGGAGAGGCGAGAAGGATCAGACCAATATGCAGAGTGGTTAGTGTTCATATTTAATGCAAATAGACAGAACACTTAACATACAAAAACAACAAACGTGACAAACCGCAAACAGTCCCGTGTGGTACATACACAGACACGCGATACAACCACCCACAGCAACCACGTGAATCACAGGCTGCCTAAGTATGATTCTCAATCAGGGACAACGATTGACAGCTGTCTCTGATTGAGAATCATACCCGGCCAAACACAAACAACCCAACAAGACAATAACACCTCGACAACCCACCCCAACTCACGCCCTGACCAACTAAATAAACACAAGAAAAAGGAAAAACAGGTCAGGAACGTGACACCTTGTCCGTGTGAGTGTCGGTGTGGTGTCCGTGTCGGATGTTTGTAATTTTCACTTTTAAATTTCAGACTTGATTTTCCCTTACCAAAAAACCCCCAGAATCTAAATATATTTTATATTTGAGATTCTTCAAAACTCCTCTGGCTGTTCCAACAGCCTTAACTCCTCTGGCTGTTCCAACAGCCTTAACCCCTCTGGCTGTTCCAACAGCCTTAACCCCTCTGGCTGTTCCAACAGCCTTAACTCCTCTGGCTGTTCCAACAGCCTTAACTCCTCTGGCTGTTCCAACAGCCTTAACCCCTCTGGCTGTTCCAACAGCCTTAACTCCTCTGGCTGTTCCAACATCCTTAACCCCTCTGGCTGTTCCAACAGCCTTAACCCCTCTGGCTGTTCCAACAGCCTTAACTCCTCTGGCTGTTCCAACAGCCTTAACTCCTCTGGCTGTTCCAACAGCCTTAACCCCTCTGGCTGTTCCAACAGCCTTAACTCCTCTGGCTGTTCCAACAGCCTTAACCCCTCTGGCTGTTCCAACAGCCTTAACCCCTCTGGCTGTTCCAACAGCCTTAACTCCTCTGGCTGTTCCAACAGCCTTAACTCCTCTGGCTGTTCCAACAGCCTTAACCCCTCTGGCTGTTCCAACAGCCTTAACTCCTCTGGCTGTTCCAACATCCTTAACCCCTCTGGCTGTTCCAACAGCCTTAACCCCTCTGGCTGTTCCAACAGCCTTAACTCCTCTGGCTGTTCCAACAGCCTTAACTCCTCTGGCTGTTCCAACAGCCTTAACTTCTCTGGCTTTTCCAACAGCCTTAACTCCTCTGGCTGTTCCAACAGCCTTAACCCCTCTGGCTGTTCCAACAGCCTTAACCCTTCTGGCTGTTCCAACAGTCTTAACTCCTCTGGCTGTTCCAACAGCCTTAACTCCTCTGGCTGTTCCAACAGCCTTAACCCCTCTGGCTGTTCCAACAGCCTTAACTCCTCTGGCTGTTCCAACATCCTTAACCCCTCTGGCTGTTCCAACAGCCTTAACCCCTCTGGCTGTTCCAACAGCCTTAACTCCTCTGGCTGTTCCAACAGCCTTAACTCCTCTGGCTGTTCCAACATCCTTAACTCCTCTGGCTGTTCTAACATCCTTAACTCCTCTGGCTGTTCCAACAGCCTTAACCCCTCTGGCTGTTCCAACAGCCTTAACTCCTCTGGCTGTTCCAACAGCCTTAACTCCTCTGGCTGTTCCAACATCCTTAACTCCTCTGGCTGTTCTAACATCCTTAACTCCTCTGGCTGTTCCAACATCCTTAACTCCTCTGGCTGTTCTAACATCCTTAACTCCTCTGGCTGTTCCAACAGCCTTAACTCCTCTGGCTGTTCCAACAGCCTTAACTCCTCTGGCTGTTCTAACATCCTTAACTCCTCTGGCTGTTCCAACATCCTTAACTCCTCTGGCTGTTCCAACATCCTTAACTCCTCTGGCTGTTCTAACATCCTTAACTCCTCTGGCTGTTCCAACATCCTTAACTCCTCTGGCTGTTCTAACATCCTTAACTCCTCTGGCTGTTCCAACATCCTTAACTCCTCTGGCTGTTCTAACAGCCTTAACTCCTCTGGCTGTTCCAACAGCCTTAACTCCTCTGGCTGTTCCAACAGCCTTAACCCCTCTCACTACTTGCCTTGCTGCTGTCCCAGTTTCAACTGTTCTGCCTGCGGTTATGGAACCCCTACCTGTCCCAGACCTGCTGTTTTCAACTCTTAATTATCGGCTATGAAAAGCCACCTGACATTTATTTCTGATTATTATTTGACCATGCTTGTCATTTATGAACATTTTGAACATCTTGGCCATGTTCTGTTATAATCTCCACCCGGCACAGCCAGAAGAGGACTGGCCACCCCTCATAGCCTGGTTCCTCTCTAGGTTTCTTCCTAGGTTTTGGCCTTTCTAGGGAGTTTTTCCTAGCCACCGTGCTTCTACACCTGCATTGCTTGCTGTTTGGGGTTTTAGGCTGGGTTTCTGTACAGCACTTCGAGATATTAGCTGATGTACGAAGGGCTATATAAAATAAACTTGATTGATTGATTGTAGACCAGGTATAGGTTTCCCTATGGGCCTTGGACAAAAGTAGTGCACTACATAGGTATTTGGGTACTATCGGAATCCTAAGCCATTGACTCCATTAGGGCGGTGCGTGAGCAGTGAAATGCTGACTGCATGAGTGTGATTGTGAAAACAACACCAGGTGTTTAATGTGTCATTAGCTTCCTCTACACACACTTGGATACAGGTCATTTTCTAGCTAAACCCATTTCATTTTACAGCCCCATTTTGTATGGACTCTTTAAGCAATTTATTTAGGTCTATATTCACAACCACAAGGTTGCAAATACACATTTTTAACTTTGCTTTTCGAGACTTCTTGTTTTGAATGTCAGAACATGAATAAAGTAATGATTATTAATATATATGTTCTTTCATTAGGATTTGAGAGTCAGGGCTCGCTGGCTGTGTACGGTGCTGCTGTGATGTGTTGCTTATTAGGATGCAGACCATGCCTCGGGTTTATTTGGTGATTCAGTGGTTTTATATTGTGGCACAAGTC